>NW_027206524.1:870000-1100000 GCF_024711535.1 Dipodomys merriami | reverse complement strand
CAACAAAAGCTCAGGGACAACTTCCAGGCCCTGAGTTCAAGTTCCATGACTGACAAAATTTAAAAATAAAAAAATAATTTTAAAAATTAAAAATAATTTTAAAAATTAAAAATAAATTTATCCAGGGCTAGGAAGGTGGCTCAGTGGTAGAGCGCTTGCCTTGCATGCCTGAGGCCCTGGGTTCGATTCCTCAGCACCACATAAGAAAAAAGAAAAAAGCCGGAAGTGGCACTGTGGCTCAAGTGGTAGAGCACTAGCCTTGAGCTGAAGAGCTGAGGGACAGCGCCCAGGCCCAGAGTTCAGGCCCCACAACCGGACCTAAAAAAAAACAAAAATTTATCCTACTGATATACACATATGCAAAGATAAATATGTAAGATGTTTATTTGTAGATTATTTGTAAAACAAATATCTAGAAACAAAATCTCCATAAATATAATCTCCAGTTCCTCAAAAGACTTCACATAGAGCTCCCCTATGACCCAGCAATCCCACTTTTGGGCATTTACCCAAATGTTTACAAACAAGACCACACTAAAGCTACCAGCACAACAATGTTTATTGCAGCATTATTTACCATAGCTAAGATATGGAACCAACCCAGATGCCCCTCAGTAGATGAATGGATCAAGAAAATGTGGTATATATACACAATGGAATTCTATGCCTCCATCAGAAAGAATGACATTGCCCCATTTGTTAGGAAATGGAAAAACTTGGAAAAAATTATATTAAGTGAAGTAAGCCAGGCCCAAAGAAACATAGGTCCCATGGTTTCCCTTATTTGCAATATCTAGTATATGTATGAGTCAAGCAGAAAAGGTCAGATAATGTGATGCCAGAAAAATGAACCCTTAGATATGTATTTTAATGTTTTTTTCTTTCATGCATGTGTTTCTAACGCATTTATAAGATTATCTCTTTGTTGCTTTGTATGTCCCTCCCCCACAGTATAACCCCTGCTTTCACTATATTTGATGTCAGTATAACTTGTGGAGGAGATGGGGAAAAACCAGTTGTTTAAGGATACAGGTGGACCTGTTGCAACAATGAGAAGTACAAGTTGTCATGTCCAAAACGAGCTTTACAACGTCGGTGGGGGGGGGGGATGGAGGGGGGGGAAGGAGAAGGATTGGGATTGGGGAGGAGGGGGGAGGCTGGGAAGGGATGTGAAGGGTAAACCAAAGGAGGAGGCTGCAATGCTTGGTAAGAAATGTACGCATTATCCTGCCCATGTAATTGTAACCCCTCTGTACAGTATGTTCACAAATAAAATAAAATAAAATTAAAAAAAATAATGAGGTAGTTCCATATCTTAGCTATAGTAAATAATGCTTCAATAAACATAGTTGTGCTGGTAGCTTTACTGTGGTCTTGTTTGTAAACATTTGGGTAAATGCCCAAAAGTGGGATTGCTGGGTCATTGGGGAGCTCTATGTGGAGTCTTTTGAGGAACCCCATGCCCGTCAGTAGATGAATGGATCAAGAAAATGTGATATATATACACAATGGAATTCTGTGCCTCCATCAGAAAGAATGATATTGCCCCATTTGTTAGGAAATGGAAAGGCTTGGAAAAAATTATATTAAGTGAAGTAAGCCAAGCCCAAAGAAACATAGGTCCCATGGTTTCCCTTATTTGCAATATCTAGTATATGTATGAGTCAAGCAGAAAAGGTCAGATAAGGTGATGTTAGGAAAATGAACCCTAAGATATGTATTCAATTTTTTTTCTTTCATGCATTTGTTTCTAATGCATTTATAAGATTATTTCTTTGTTGCTTTGTATGTCTCTCCTCCACAGTATAACCCCTGCTTTCACTGTATTTGATGTCCGTATAATTTGTGGAGGGGAAGGGGAAAAACAAGTCGTTTATATAAGGGTACAGGTGGACCTGTTGCAACAATGAGAAGTACAAGTTGTCATGTCGAAAACGAACTTTACAACTTTGGTGGGGGGGGGAGGATGGGGGGGGACAGGGGGAGGCTGGGAAGGGATGGGAAGGGTAAACAAAGGAGGAGGCTACAATGCTTGATAAGAAATGTACTCATTATCTCTCCCATCTAATTGTAACCCCTCTGTACAGTATTTTCACAATAAAAAATAGCTAAAACTATATATATATATATATATATATATATATATATATATATATATAATCTCCACAAATAATCCAAGCAACCAGTAAATATGAAGATACCTGCACTGATGTGAAGGGATGCTCTAAAAACCATGATCAGTTTTAAAGGGCAAATTGGAACATTGTAAATAATGTGATCATATTTGCTTTTTAAAAAGGGATCTATCTTCTATCTAAGGATATAATATATATACATACATATATGTCCTTATATAATGTTTAAAAATCTGAAAAGATAGGACTGGAGATATAACTCAGTAGCAGAGGGCTGGGAAGGTGGCTCAGTGGTAGAGCGCTTGCCTTGCATGAATGAGGCCCTGGGTTTGATTCCTCAGCACCACATAAGCAGAAAAAAAAAAGCCAGAAGTGAGCCAAGAACGAAGAGACAAACAGTACATGGTCTCCCTGATAAGTGGATGATGAATCCAAAATGTTAGGTGATATGACAAAACTAACAGGACTTAAGAAACAAAGAACTCCCACTCATCTGGTTGAACCACTACTAAATATCCCCATGCTGCTGATCACATATATGGTATATAACATATGAGCACCGTTATATATTACAGACTGTGATAGACAATTTGCTCCAGGAAAGTTAGAATGAACTTGTGACTTTAAATGAGCATCATTATTCCACAATACTGTGAATTTCCGGAAATTAAGTAATCACTTAATCACGATCAAAAAAAAAAAAAAAAAAAAAGAACCTTGGGGAAGGGAGGGAGGGAGGGGATGGTAGGGGGAAAACAATGGAGGGGGTAACAATGTTCAAGAGGAAGTGGAAGTGTACTCATTACCTCACTCATGTAACTGTAACCCTCTGTATAGTATCTCTACAATAAAAAAAATTAAAAAAAAAAAAAAAAAAAAAGCCAGAAGTGGCGCTAAGGCTCAAGTGGTAGAGCGCTAGCCTTGAGCTGAAGAGCTGAGGGACAGTGCCCAGGCCCAGAGTTCAGGCCCCATGACCGACCCCTCCCCCCCCCCAAAAAAAAACAAAACTCAGTGGCAGAGTAGTAGAGTGATTGCCAAGTATATGTACGTTCCTGGATTTGATCCCTCACTACAAAAGAAATCTAAAAGGATACATGAACCCCATGGAAGTGGGTGTATAGGACAAAACACATACTTTTTTTTTTTTTTGGCCAGTCCTAGGACTTGAACTCAGGGCCTGGACACTGTCCCTGAGCTTCTTTTGCTCAAGTCTAGCACTCTATCACTTGAGTCACAGCACCACTTCTGGCTTTTTCTGCTTATATGGTACTGAGGAATTGAACCCAGGTATTCATGCATGCTAGACAAGCACTCTACCACTAAGCCCACATTCCCAGCCCCACACTTGGCTTTATAATCTCTCACTTTTCATACAGCTTGGGTATTTTAACATGAGTAGGCATTATGCCTATAATAAAGATGGTTTAAGACTAGAAAAATAGAACTCCTGGGAGAGCCCTAGAATAATGGGAAAGGAAAAGAAGGCAGGTAAGACAGGAAAAGATGATGTACTGAGCTGAAGAATGTCTCCTGTAAAAATTTATGTCCATCCAGAACTCAAGAATGTGGTCTTGTGGCTAAGGGTATAGCTCAGTGGTAGAACATGTGCTTAGCATGTGTAAGGCCCTGGTTTGGATATGCAGCACAGGCACACATGAGTACATGCATGCACATACACACACTTTATTTAGAGATAAAGTTTTCATAGATATAGTACTGAATGAAGTTGGACATGACTATGTAGACTTATAGGAAGAGAAGGACACAGAGACACCCACTTGGGGGGAAAAGGCATGTGATGACAAGCAGATCAGGGTGATGTGCCTAGAACCTAGATGCCTAGAACACCAGGGTATTCTGTTGGCAATGACCAGAAGATGAAGAGGCAAGGGAGCACTGTCTCTAGAGCCTTCAGAGAGGACATATACAGTGAACACCTTGATTTCAAACTTCTAGCCTCCACAATGAAAGAGGATACATTTCTGCTATTTTAAGACACTATTACAGTAGTCTTAGGAGTGGTCCTAACAGTGAAAGAATGAGAGAGACAGACAGAGAGCAGTGGACAGACAGAGGAGATGCTAGTGGGTCCAGAGGGGGAAGCTGTTGAAGAACAGTTAGATGTATTCACTAAGCATACCTATGGAGTGCTTGCTGTATACCTGGCTTTACAAAAGTCACCAGGAAAGCTCTGCTCTTCCTAGCCTTTGTTACATCTGTACTGGGATGTGTCCAGTTGCCTTCAGATTTCCAGACCTGATGGGGTGTGCGGCCTCCTCAAAGGCCCCTCCATTGGAACCCTTTGGGGGGCAGTACTGAGGCAAGGGGCCCTGGCTTATCTCCACAGCTACAGGGGTTGAACCAACACTCTGGCTCCTGCCAGGGGCAGCTCCTGCTGTCTGCCTTCCAGCTGGATGCTGCTCTTTGCTCTCTGATCCCCAGTCCCCTCCTGCTCAGCCCTCTGGCCCCTGCTGGCTGGGTCACTGCCCCCTGGCGTCATTACTCTGAAGCCTGCAGCCCTGCTGGGCCATTCACAGGCATAGCCTAGTGGGGGTGGGGGCAGATGCTAGGTCCTTGCCCCTGTCCTCCTCCCCAAACACACACACACACACACACACACACACACACACACACACACACACAGAAGCACACACACTTGCCTCAGTGTGTATTAGAGTTCTGGGAAGGGGTCCAGGCAGGGAGAGTGATGGGAGACAGTAGACCCTGGGGATGGATGCAAATGGATTGGTGTTGTATATATGCATTGGAAAGAGGCAGAGGTAGTAATCAGTGTAAGATTGGAGGGCTGTCCTCAGACTGCCCTCTTGGGCAAAATCACAGCTTTGGACCACCAGGAAGCCTTCCCATATGGCCCTCAGCTTGGTCACTAGAAATTCCCAGCCACATTCTCTGGCCTTTGTGCTGGCACTAGGCCAAGGGAGTTAGTCTGGGGTAGTTATTTTCCCCTACAACACACACACACACACACACACACACACACACACACACGCACACACACACACACACACACACATGTCCGCAAGCATGTATGCATGTGCACACCTCATTTTAGAAAGAGGAAAGCCAAATGTCACTTTTGTGTAGGGCTTCTGTGCTGCTCATAATCACTCTTCTTCCTTATTGTCTAAAATGTTACTTTGGGAATGAAATAATTGCCTTCCACATCTTTGTCATCAACTGTGACCCCATGTACTTCTTTATGGCTCTGTCTGAGAAAACACACACACACCTTTCCCATCAGATGTCATGACCTTATCAGAACCCCACACACCTACCATCCCTCCTGCCTCTTGCCACTCCTTTTTTTCTGTAATAAATCCCCTCTCAACTTCTTTTCTAAAGAAGTTCTAAAGTTTGGTTGTTCTACTGTTGGTAAGCCCCTGATGAAGAAGTTGATTTCTGAAGTGGGAGAAAGGAGAGACATGAATTCAACTCCTACTCTTTTTTTTTTCTAAGGTGGAAGCTTACAAATCAATTGAATTGACTGTTTACACAAGGCCCAAGTTCCAGAGCGTACTGGTTTAGTAGCTCCCCAAGCACCTAAAGGCTAGGAAATGGAAGTAGATGCAGTGTTGCCTACTCCCACTGAGCAAGAGCCAATGTCCAAAGACTTATCCTAGTTATTTGGGAGAAGGCAAACCTTTTCCAGAACTCCCTTTGGGAACAGTGCACAGGGCAGAGGTCCACAGTTAAGCAAGGGGGGAAGGAAAGACTGCAGAATTCTGGGAGATATGAACTCCCCTGGGCCTTCTGTACTCACTCCAGACTGGTCCTGTCTCAGAGGAGGTGCTCTAGGAATAGTGGGGTGGGCAGGTGGAGGAGGGACCTTGTGTTAGGGTTGCAAGAGTGCTTATTTAGAATTCCTCTCCTGGGTGCCTCAATCTTCTGGCTAGTTTTGTTTTAAAAGGCAAGGTATTCTAGAGTTGCTGGAAAATATTTTTTAAGAAAAGGAAAGTGAAGAACGAAGGAAAAGTAAGAAGAGAAAGACAATATGAGAAGGGGTGAAGTTCAGAAGAAAGACAGGAGATTGGGACCAGACATACAGTAGCTCCACCATTTGTCCCCCTCCAAATCTAGATGACAGGGATTAGGCAGCAGCTTTGCCCATGGGCTGCGCTGCTGTCTCAGCTCAGGAAACCCTGAGCAAATACTCCCTGATCCCCACATAAAGGGCCAATTAACTGCGCCATCTCCGGAAACAAATCCGCTAACAGGGTGACAAGCCCCTAGACACTAGCAGGGCCAGTGTTTGCTGAAAGGCCGGCCAGGAGCAAATCAGGGGATTAGGATGGGGCAAGATCTGGTTGGCAGGAGGGTTTCCAGGATTTCTCGCTGCAGAGCAGAGCCTGGAGCCAAGACGTGAGATTTCTGTCTGTGGACCTTCTGATGTGGTGTAACCCGGATGACCATGGTCAGCCGCAGGAAATCAAGACTAGGAAGAGTCAGAGCAGATCAAGTAGTCCAATTCTTCCTTGTCGGGTTGGGGGAAAGTGAGGTGTAAAGTGCTATCATTATCACATGAAGATGGGAACCCACGTGTGGGTTCATCATTTCTGAAGGAATAAATTTCCGATGGGGAAATGGTATACATAACCTAATTTACCACCTCTCTAGGCCTGCAATAAGGCCCAGAGGTAAAAATCCTATCTCTTAGTATGCTGGTGCTTTAGAAGCAATGTATCCCTAGCCCCATTCCCACCTGTCCAACCTGTCTCACCCTCAAGGTCTGCTAGGGTTTAAGCCTTCCATGGTGCACCCAGGCCCTAGTGTGGTACCCACCTAACAGGTGCTGAAGGAACAGCTCCCAGCTCAGGCTCCGCCCTGTCCCCTCCTCATTCCCCCCCCCCCCCGTTGTGCTTCTGGCCTGGTGAGGTTTGGTCTACACGGGAGGTATAAGAGCCGGATGTTGTCTGTTGGGGTCCCTTTCAGTTTGCAGGCTTCACTAGGGGGATGTGGCGGGGGCGGGGCGGGGGGGCGGAGTGAGTTTTGGGACACGCCCTTAACCCTTTGACTTAAGTCTAGCAGGGGTCTGAAAGACTGCGCTTGTCAACCTTTTTTCAACTGTGATTGCTTACCTCTGATCTCCACCCGTTCACCCACCCACTCCGGTGGAGTTACAAAACCTGATTGCGGCGCCAGAGCGAATTTCCTCTCGGTCAGGAGAGCCCTACCCCAGATCGGAACTCCTGAGGTCTCTCCCCACCACCCCAAAGTCTCATCCCGAGCCTAGGAAAAGTGTATGTGTGTATTTGTGAGGGTTAGGGATTGGAAGGTCTTCAGGTGGAAAGAACCCCCAGAAAAGTCAAAATTCTGTGTCTGGGCGCAGGGGGAGCAGTCGTTTTTTTCTTTCCTGGAAGGATTGTGTGCAGTTACATGGTTCAAACAGAGTTGCACGAATTTTGCATCCTTCTCTTCTCTTGCACTTGTTTATAGATTCATATTACTGCACTTGGTCTTTGTTCCATTCTTTTATTCCCTTTCAGTCTCCTCAATAAATGGAAAACAAGGGGCTGGGAAGGTGGATCAGTGGTAGAGTGCTTGCCTTGCATGCCTGAGGCCCTGGGTTCGATTCCTCAGCACCACATAAGAAAAAAGCTGGAAGTGGCGCTGTGGCTCAAGTGGTAGAGTGCTAGCCTTGAGCTGAAGAGCTGAGGGACAGCACCCAGGCCCAGAGTTCAGGCCCCACGACCGGACCCAAAAAAAAAAAAAAGAAAACAATAGAATAAAATAGAGTAAAGCAGTATGCAAAGAAATGCAAACAGCCCGGTCTCCCACCCAGGTAAATCCGCGTTCTGCACGTCTGCCAGGAACTCCAGATTATGAGGGCACTTGCAGTGGGACTCTGGGGTCCAGGTGAGTCGCTCCGTTTCTTGGCCTCCAGCTGCAGAGTTAGATGATTGGGAGGCCAAGGGATGGGTCTGTGATGGAATTCTCGTCCCATTCCCACTTCTTGCTCCAAACCACTTCAGCCTCCCTAATTCGCATCGCTAAGCCCTGGGGGCCGGGGACCGCATGGAAACCAGGGGTCTGAAAGCCAAAGAGCGTCTGGTAGTGGGTAGTGAGCAGTTTGCCTCGGTTTCCTCCAGGTCTGGGAAAAGGAGAGGAACAACGGTCTAGATTTGGTCAGAAGGGAAGAGTCCGAAAGAACCTCAGCCCCGACCTTGGCGGCTTTGAGAAGGGAGGGAAACCCTCCCGCCCCGTCCAGAACAGATCCTGGGGGCGAGGGGTAGAGGGAGGGCGGGGACTCCAAGTCGCGCGCCACCGCGACTCGAGTTTCCGGCCCTGCTAGTGGCCGTCGGGGTGGGAGTGGGGATGGGGAGGCGGATTAAGCCCTTAATTACGCAGTGATCGGAGTGGCACCTGCTTTCCGCCCGCCCCGCTCCCGGGGGACGGCGGCCAGGGGGGTGGAGAGAAGGACGAGCGGAGGAGGTGGAGGAAGAGGAGGAGGAGGAGGGCAAGCGGCGGCTCCGGCCGGCCGTTCCCGGGCGCGCCCGCAGGACGGCGGCACCGTGGCTGCGGCGGCGCGCGGCGGCTCCCAGCCCTCGGGTCCCGGACCCAGGGGCTGGGCCCCGGGCCCCCCACCACGGTCTCGAGCGGGTCGCGTCATGCTGCGCTACCTGCTCAAAACCCTCCTGCAGATGAACCTGTTCGCGGACTCCTTCGCGGGGGGCGCCTCCAACACCAGCGAGTTGCTGCTCTTCGGCGGCTTCAACTCCTCGCTGGCGCCCCTCCACCCCAGCCCGCTGCCTCCGAGCGATCCGCCTCCCAACGGTGAGTCCGCCCCGGGGGGCGTCGGGTCAGGGGCGAGCAGAGGGCTGCCTGGCGGGGAAGCGGGTGCGGGAGGAGCCCCTGAGTTGGGGCCGCCTCCCCGGGGCGCCCCTCGCCCACCCCCGGTGGGGAGAAACGTGTCTGGGGTGGGCAGGTCCCCAGCCAAGAAAGGTGCACGCGCGCGGGGCAGAGGAGGGGCGCAGTCACCTCCCGGCCACTCGGTGACCCGCTCGGGGAGCAAGTCCCGCGGTTCTCCGGGAGCTCACGCGGGACGAGGGCGAGGACGCCGAACTGTCGGCTGTGCTTGCTGCCCAGGGGGACGGGGACAGCCATCGTTTCGGGGAAACTTGGAACTAAGTTTGTGTGTCAGCTGTGGGAGTCACCGCCAGCCCACCCGGGCAGAGCAGTGGGGAGCGGGCAGCGGCGGCGGCTGCGGCGGCGGCCAGGTCATTACCGCTAATTACCGTGATTAATAAATGACTGAGACAGCGCTAGCTCCCCGCGCGCGACGGGAGGCGGCCGCGTTGAGCCCCGCCGCGCGCGGGGAGACGCGCCAGCGTGCCCCCTCACGGCCACCGAGGGAATTCCCGCTTCCCGGGACGCTCCTGCGGGGTTGTTGGTTCAGGTGCTGCTCAACTGCACCTCTCTCGGCCTGTGTGCTCAAGTCCGACGGCGAGCACTGGGCTGGGGAGTCAAGGCGAGGAGAGACGCGGGCAACGTGTGTGCGTTTGTCTGTTAGGTACTCCAGGTGCTGGGGAGGGGCCCCAGAGCCTCATTAGCATGCCCATTAGCTATTCATTAGGTTGCAGTTGAAGCATCTCTTGAGACAGGGAATGACAGGCAAAAAATTCCAGGGAAAGGGAGCCGGCAGCTGTGTCTACAGGAATTAGACGGGAAGGGGGACTTGAGGGTGTGGTATGTATGCAAGAAGCCTGGGGGAAGGGGATGGGTGAGGAAGCTGGATTCAATCTCCTGACCCCTCGGGAGTCAGCACTCCCGAATTGATGGCCCAGAGTTACACTCCCTGCTCTCCTACTGCTTTTTGCAGTGTTTCACCATATCTCGCGTTATTTAAACTTGAGAAATTAGCCATGTGCAGACTTTAATAGTCACATATTGCAGCTAAGAGAACAAAGTTATAGAGTGAATGGTACCCAAATGGTTGCAACAGCAGCCTGAAGTAAAATGCTAGCAATAACAGATCAAAGTCAGCTTCCTGCAGTTGGTGTAAACAAGAAAAAAGCTACTAGGGCCTATTTGAATCTCATTCAGGTGAACTGTAGGGTGTGCTGTGTAGACTAGCCTTTAAAATAGTGACAGAGCAAGGCACTCATGATTCACATCTGTAATCCTAGATACTCAAGAGGCTGAGATCTGAGAATCACAGTTTGAAGCCAGCCCAGGCAAGAAACGCCTGTGAGACTCCAATTAACTTCCAAAAAAGCTGAAGTGGAGCTGTGGCTCAAGTGGCAGAGCACTAACTTTGCGCACAAAAAGCTCAGGGACAGTGCTCAGGCCCTGAGTTATTCAATGAATAGCATAAAACTATAAATGAATAACATAAAACAATAAGAATCACCAGATGTTTTAACTTTTTCTGCAGGGTCTTTACACCATGTTACAGATAAAGAAACTGAAGCTCAGAGATGTTAAATACTTTGCCTAGCTGGGTGCCTGTGGCTCACACCTGTAATCCTAGATACTCAGGAGGCTGAGATCTGAGGATCAAGGTTCAAAGCCAGCCAGGGCAGGAAAGTCTGTGCGACTCTTATCTCCAATAAACCACTCAAAACTGGAAGTGGCGCTGTGGCTCAAATGGTAGAGTGCTAGCCTTAAGCTGAAGAGCTGAGGGACAACGCTCAGGCCCAGAGTTCAAGCCCCACAACCGACAAAACAAACAAACAAACAAAAAACCCACTTTGCCTAGATTCTTACAGCTATTAAATGTTAAAGTCTGGGATTCCAACTGGGTGTTCCAAAGCCACCTTCCTGGGCTCTTCCTTTGACCATGCCTGGATGGATCACCATGGATCCCACTAGGGTGGGAAGGAGGAGAAGATGGGTGAGCTTCAGAGATTTCCTTTTGTATGCCCCTCCCTCCACTAGAGTGTGAATTCAGGACCTTGAATGCTAGGCAGGTGCTCTACTACTTGAGCCATATCACTAGCCAGAGATTTCCCTTTGAAAGGGAGAAAATTGAGGAACTTGCTTCTTTCCCAAGAGGCAAGAGAAATTGATTATACCTGGCAGTTAAGCTCTTCACAGAACAGTGCTGGCTCACTTGGCAATCTGTCCAGCCTTGTCTATGCCAGAATTTCCAAGAGGAAGAGCAGGAAAGGAAACCTAGTTCTCACCAGGTCTGGAAGCTAGAGATCCCAGAGGTGTTTAAAACGGGGTGGGCACAAGGTGGGGAGGGAGGCCTGGAACAGATGTGCCAGGTTGTCCTGGTTATTTAAGGGCACCAAGTTACACGAGGCTGCAGCGACACTTACTGGTGGATGCAGGTTACAAACCATTAGGGAGAGAGGGACTGAGCTGCGCGACTCTAACAACCTCCCAGATCCCAAACCAAGCCGTGGAAGATAAACCTGGGGCAGAATATGCAGACAAACCGATCCGAGCGAACAGAAGAGACAGTAGACTTTCTTTTCCAGTGTGGTTCTTCGCCTTTCCCCGATAGTAAAATAATCTGTTGAAAGCTAATACCTTTCAGAAAAAGGAGCATTATGCATGTTTCCACTACCAGTTGTGTTCAGGTTCCTGTTATATCATAGGATCCACACACACCTCCAAAGCAAAAGGAAATTGGGGGTGTCAGGGGGTCCGGGTTAAGATCCCCTTCTAGTCAAGGGCCATCAGTTGTCCTTACACAGAGGACCCCAGACCCTCGTCCATTTCACCGGGCAGAGGTGGTTGCGCACTGAGCAAGGAACACATTCGAGCCAGAGCCCATGGGTGAAAGCCCGCCCTTAGTCAAGCCACGGGCCGCCGTGCATTCCCCACGTAAGCTCAGCAGGAGAGGAGAGGAGGTGGGGTTCTTTCAGTGATTCACAAGTTCCGATTGTTATTGATCAGCCTGAAGGATACTTCCAAGAAGGAGATACGAATCTCTCCCATGAAAAGGGAGGGCTAGTGGAGACCGAGCTCTAGCGGAGGAGGCATGGGGGGGGGGGGTTCTTTTGTTTTGGGACGTCCGCCTGTCCCTGTTTGTTGGTCTGTCCCTGTTTCTTGCTGTGAGCCCTCTGAAACCATTGCCCTTTCCAGGGACAAGAGTCGGGCCTGAGGACGCCATGCCACGCATCGTGGAGCAGCCCCCAGATCTGGTAGTGTCCCGGGGCGAGCCGGCCACGCTGCCCTGTCGTGCCGAAGGCCGGCCTAGACCTCACATAGAATGGTACAAAAACGGGGCGCGCGTAGCCACCGCGCGGGAGGACCCGCGCGCGCACCGCCTGCTGCTGCCCAGCGGCGCCCTCTTCTTCCCGCGCATCGTGCATGGGCGCCGCGCGCGGCCGGACGAGGGCGTCTACACCTGTGTGGCCCGCAATTACCTTGGGGCAGCGGCTAGCAGAAATGCCTCTCTGGAAGTAGCAGGTGAGAGTCCTGGTCGGTACTATTTGTATGTGTGTCAGTACTGGGGCTTGAACTCGGAGGCCTGGATGCTGTCTCTTACATTTTTCACTCGAGGCTGGCATTCTACCACTTGAGCCACAGCTCCCTTTCTGGCTTTTTTTGCTGGTCAGCTGGAGATACGAGTCTCATGGACTTTCTTGCTCCAGCTGGCTTTGAACTGCAAGCCCACAATCCTCAGATCTCAGCCTCCAGGATAGTTAGGATTGCCAGCGGCGAGCGACTTGCACCGGGCTTCATCTTTGGTCTTTAATTCCAACACCAGGGCCAGAGGAAGAAGCCAGTGGGCTGGTCTCTAGATGCATTTGTAGTTTGGAACCTGAGAATGTGCTCTGGTCTGCTGTGATCGCTCCGCCTTCTCCCCCCCCTCCCCTCCAGTTCTGCGAGATGATTTTCGTCAGTCCCCCGGAAACACGGTGGTGGCAGTGGGCGAGCCGGCAGTGATGGAATGCGTGCCCCCCAGGGGTCACCCAGAGCCTTTGGTGACTTGGAAGAAGGACAGCACGAGGCTTAAGGAAGAGGAAGGAAGGATCACGGTCAGGGGCAGAGCCAGAGGCTGTGGGTCTGGGACCTGTCTCATGGGAGAGAGACCTGAGGGTCCTGGAAGCTGGGAATAATGTCCCTGTGGGAGATTTGAGTTTCCAGGTGACCGGAAGCTAAGATTCAGCCACAGGGAGAGAGACAGGGAGGAAGGGTGGGAATGATGTAGGTGGGATGTAGGATTCAATGCCCCAGGGTCTTCTTAGGCTTGTCATGGGAGCCAAGTAAATTTCACACACACACACACACACACACACACACACACACACACACACACACACACACACACACACACAGATGGTTGTGAAGGACCAAGGTTACCACTATTCCCCTGCAGATACGTGGAGGGAAACTGATGATGTCACACACATTCAAGAGCGATGCTGGGACATACGTGTGCGTGGCCTCCAACATAGCAGGAGAACGAGAGAGTGGGCCAGCTCAGCTGGTGGTACTGGGTAGGCACTGAGAATATGGGAGATATGGGAGGAGTTAGCCCGGGAAGTAACTAAATAAGCTGGCAGACCTCCTGTTGACTGGCTCTCACTCTGTAGAGCGTCCTTCATTCCTACGTAAACCAGAAAACCAAGTGGTCCTCACTGGTGCCCCTGTGAACTTCCAATGTGAGGTGCATGGGGATCCCCTGCCTCATCTCCGCTGGCGCAAGGAGGATGGGGAACTGCCCCCTGGCAGGTGAGAAGCCCCCTCCTTCTGCCAATAAAGAGACCCAAGCAGCCCCCAAACCTCCCCTGTTCTAGAAAGCCGGAAGACCGATTCCCTCTGTGTCCCTGAGGACACAGAGAATCTGTTGCCCAGAGCCTATGGTTCCTATCTTACCCGGTCCCACCTCATGTCCCTGTTGAGTTCTGCCTTGTCTTTCTGTACCCTGACCCTAGCATCTGTCCTGGGGGAAAGAGAATGAGGTCTATAACGGTGGCCAACCCAGCCTGGGGGGTGGGGAGTGGAGCAGGTATGAGATCCGGAGTGACCACAGCCTTTGGATCGGGCAAGCGAGTTCTGAAGATGAGGGGGCTTACACCTGTGTGGCGGAGAACAGCGTGGGCCGCATAGAAGCATCTGGATCCCTCAGCGTTCACGGTGAGGGCTGCACATGAGATGGCCTGAAGCAGGGCAGCATGGAGGAGGTAGGAGTGGCTTGCCTGACACTTCTGGAAGGAGAGAGAAGACAGAGCCAAACAGGCTTGGGCAAGACATGGAAGTCTGCTCTTCCTTAAGCCAGGTGTGGGCTCCTCCTTCCCATCCCTCCCTCATCCTGCCCAGTACCGTTAAGTCCCCCTTCTTTTGGCTTTCTCCCGTTCCCAGTCCCACCCCAGTTGGTGACCCAGCCGCAGAACCAGACAGCAGCTCCAGGAGACAATGTGGCTTTCCAATGTGAGACCAAAGGAAACCCCCCACCTGCCATCTTTTGGCAAAAGGAGGGAAGCCAAGTAGGTGCTTGTGTCCAGGGCTCCACCCACCTGCCTTTCATCTGGGACTTAGAGCTCCCTCCTCTGACCTTCTATAAATGTTTCTGCCTATGTTTTACCTATAGTACTCCAGCCCCATAAAGCTGTGCAGTTTATTTGGGAAATTTAAATAAGGTAATGAATATAAAAAGCTCGGAACATCTGGATACTTTTAAAAAACCAATGCTAACTATTAATGTTTAGCTGGTAGGTACATGTCTGGAGAAAAAATTCTTGGGGAATGTTTTCGCAGAGTTGTATTTCGGATATAGCAAATCCAGTTAGTTCTCTTCTTTCCCACTTAGACTTTCTGGATCTTTGCTTGGGGGGAGAGGAGGGAGACAAACTACTGGAAACCAAGTAGTGAACTTAAAAGTTGCCCAGGGTAGAAAATTACTTGCTCTGACTATTCATAGCTCCTGCCACCAGGGGGAGCTCACAGTCATCTCCTTCCTACCCAGCAAACAAATCCCAGGTCTCACAACCTGAAAGAACAAGCACTGATGTGACAACATAAATCAGTGACTTGTGTAAACATTGCCACTAGAAAACAGAGTCAATACAGTAAAATGCAAGGGATTACCCAGGTACCACATAACCAGGTAACCTGGTAACCTGGTAACCCAAGACTTTGTTCCAAATCTGCATCTACTGCAGATTTCCAATATCTCTAGCCCCTGTGACTGCTGTTTAAAGTAGATTCTCACATAAAATGATGGTAGGATAGGGTGGAGCTAGGTGTCATTCAGAGGCTTAGCCTGGTCCATTTATCCTGAGACCCAAACCTGCTTCCTGTAATTCCACCTGTCTATCTAAAGTAAAACATTAAAGCCACATTTTAGTACACAAAGTATATTAAAATACTACCAGGATTCTTTCATTTAACCCTCCTTTAAGTGATTGAGGCTCAGGAATTCTTATGCTCAAAGGTTCTCAACTAGTAAGTCACATAGCCAGAAAACAGCCCCCCCGCCCCCACCATCTACAATTTTCCCAAGGCTACTTCAATGCTTGGGGATGGGATGTGAATTAGAACCTTAGGAATTCTCTGGATTCTAAAACAGACAGGCAAGGCGGGAAATCTCCCTGCCCAGTTGCCAGCTCATTTCCTTCCTTGGTTCCTTGTTCTGTTCCAGGTCCTGCTGTTCCCTAGCCAGTCACTTCAGCCCACAGGACGCTTCTCAGTCTCTCCAAAAGGCCAGCTCAACATCACAGCAGTGGAGAGTGGCGATGCTGGCTACTATGTGTGCCAGGCTGTCAGTGTAGCTGGCAGTGTTCTGGCTAAAGCCCTGTTGGAGATCAAAGGAGGTATTTGCCCATGGAGGCAGGGCTCATGGTCTAGAAAGACATAGTCTAAAGAGATCTGTTTCTCTTGGATGCCATGCAATATATCTGCAAGGAAAGTGGGTATGCTCCTGAAGCATGCTCTTGAAGTATGGAAGTCAGGGGCACAGTGGCCCCAGGCAGAGACTACAGATGGCTACAGATTATCAAAGCCCCCTTGGAGGGTTGAGAGGGGGGTTTGATGCTCCAGGGACTGGTGGCTTGACCCTAGATTTCACCCCTGAGATGTCTGAATCCTTCCTCTCTCAGCCTCCTTGGATGGGCTGCCTCCCATCATCCTCCAGGGACCAGCCAATCAGACACTGGCACTTGGCTCCTCGGCATGGCTGCCATGCAGAGTGGCTGGGAACCCTCAGCCTAGTGTCCGATGGAAGAAGGATGGGCAGTGGCTGCAGGGGATTGACCTTCAGCTAAACCTAATGGCCAACGGCACCCTGTACATTGCCAGTGTGCAGGTGAGTGTCACCCCTGGAGCCCTTGTAACTGAGAATGGCTACCAGGCCCACCTTCCCAACTCTCGTAAGTACTCACTGGGCCTCTAACCCCATTTCTACTCCTCTGCTCTCTCAGACCTCCTAAAGTGTCCAGCATCTTCTTCATCCTTCTTCACCTGCCTATCCCCTCACCCTACCTTGCTCCTCTCTCAGTGTGCCAGTGCTCTACCCTCTCCTACAGGAGATGGACATGGGTTTCTACAGCTGTGTGGCCAAGAGTTCCATAGGGGAGGCCACATGGAGTGGCTGGCTTCGGAAACGGGGTAAGTTTGTTCTCTGTCCCCTTGCTTAGCCAGAACTTTTCTCCAAACCTGCTTTGAAGATAGTCAATACCTCTCCAAACCCCAGGGCTAGTTTTTAATCATTCAAGTGCCACGGTGTGGTGGGCGGATGGGGAGAATGGAAGTGGTACACTTGAGGCCGATATGAGTAAGGACTAGGATACATTGTTGCCTCCGCCCATCACCTTGTCACAACCCCACTGTTCGTTGGTGAAGGAGAGAGGCTGCACTGTGGTCCTCCTTTCCCCATCATTCTACTTAATGATTACCATGATTATCATTCTACTTAATGATACTGCAGAAGACTGGGGAACATCACCAGATCCCCCTACAGAACTCAATACCCCTCCGGGGCCTCCCTCTCAGCCTTTGGTTACTGAGATCACCAAGAACAGCATTACCCTGACCTGGAAGCCTAATCCACAGGCTGGAGCCACAGTCACCTCTTATGTGATAGAGGCCTTCAGGTATGGAGAAAGTTTTGGGCACAAACCTGGACAGTTACAAAGCGAGAGTCCTAAGTCCTTAGGATCTAGGATCTTAGGATCTTTGCTGTTCTGGGAAGCAGTGCTTCAGTGCTCCCCTCCCACGGTGAGAAGAACACCTGAGGTGGAATAGACAGGTTGGGAGTCGATAAGCCCTGACATATTATTTCTGTTGTAGCCAAGCAGCTGGCAACACATGGCGGACAGTGGCAGATGGCGTGCAGCTGGAGACACACACCATCAGTGGTCTGCAGCCCAATACCATCTACCTGTTCCTGGTACGAGCTGTGGGAGCCTGGGGCCTCAGTGACCCCAGCCCTGTCTCTGAACCTGTCCGTACTCAGGGTAAGGTCAGAGTTTCTGGGTTTTGGGGTATGACATGGAACACTGTATGCCACAACAACGCATGTCTGTACCGTGGCACCATGACAGTTCAGAGTTCTTTCCTGCTATTTCTACACTGGAGCCCAGCCTAGAATAGGAGATTACATTTCCCTCTTACAGAAGGTCAGGAGAAGAGGGAGGGAAGAATCCACTCCACCACCCCATCACTGCTGAGCCTTTTACCCACAAATAATACAGATTGTTAGGCTAGAAGGCATTTTGGGGGGGGACCAACTCCATGTTAGTGATGAGGAAGTGAGATTTTAAAGGCTACACATAGTTATACAGGAAGGATATACTCAAGTTAGCTGCTCCCCCATCCTATCTGTGCAAACAGTTCCCCTGAGCAGTCTCCTTAGTGTGTGCTCTGATGTACTAAGTGTTACAATCTGTGAGAGAGGGCAGAGATAGGGCACAAACACATCCTCAGTCCTTCCTCTCTGCCCCTCCTGGGCCTTGCTGAATAGGATCTTTGATCAACAGACAGCATCCCATCCAGGCCAGTGGATGACCCATGGAGAGGCCAGCGGGGACTGGCTGAAGTGACCGTGCGAATTCAGGAGCCCATAATCCTTGGGCCCCGGACTCTGCAGGTGTCCTGGACTGTGAGTGTGGTACAGGGGATAAAGGGATGGGGTAAAGGGATGGGGGATGTGAGGGCTCCACAAATGAGTATGAGACAGTGAGAGATGAATGGCTGCGGAAGGGGGCATGAGTGGAGGTGGGACTGGGTCTGCAGCATCTGTGTGGCCCAAACCTCTCGTGCACCTTGCCCCATCTCCTACAGGTAGATGGCCCAGTTCATTTGGTGCAGGGTTTCCGCGTGTCTTGGAGGGTAGCAGGCCCTGATGAGGGAAGCTGGACAGTGCTGGACCTACAGACCCCACACCAGCAAAGTACTGTGCTAAGAGGACTCCCTCCAGGAGCCCAAATCCAGATCAAGGTTCAAGCCCAAGGCCAGGAGGGGCTGGGTGCTGAAAGCCCCTCAGTGACCAGGAGCATTCCAGAGGAGGGTAAGGAGGGCCACAGGGCCGACAGGTGGTGCAGATAATGGGTGGGGAGGACGGAGATGCATACTTAAGGCGGAAGAGCAGGGAGGAGGCTGGACACCAGAGGCTCGGCCCGTACCACCAGCTACTCAGGAGGCTGAGAACTGGGGCATCTGGGTTCAAGCTGGCCCAGGCAGACAAGTCCTTGAGATTCTATCTCCAAAACGACAGCAAAAAGCTAGGCGTGCTTTGTGTGGTAGAGGCCCAGCCTAGCAAACTTGAAGCTCCCAGTTCAAACCCCAGGAGGTGAGGAAGGAAAGGGCAAGGAAAGGAGGGCTTGCAATGACTATCTGTGTCCTCCGCCCTGGCCCAGCCCCCAGTGGTCCCCCCCAGGGAGTGGCGGTGGCCTTGGGGGGTGATGGCAACAGCAGTATCATTGTGTCCTGGGAGCCTCCACTTCCTTCTCAGCAAAATGGGGTCATCACCGAGTACCAGGTAGGAGGTTTGAGCCGGGAACTGGGTAAGAGGACGGGGGGTGTGGGGTGGGTGGTGGGGAGAGGGAGCATCTAGAAGCTGCGAATTCGGGCGGAGGGAACTTCAGGGTTGGCCTGGGAGCTGGGGTGAAGTGGGGAGACGTTCCACCGGGGAAGCCGGGCTCCTAACCCCGCATCTGGGCCTCCCTAGATCTGGTGCCTGGGCAACGAAAGCCGTTTCCACCTCAACCGGTCGGCGGCGGGCTGGGCACGCTCCGCAGTGCTCGGGGGGCTGCAGCCGGGCCTGCCCTACCGGACCCTGGTCGCCGCGGCCACCGGCGCCGGCGTGGGCGTGGCCAGTGCCCCGGTGTCGGTGCAGCTGCGTGAGTCCGGAGGGGACCGGGGGGGGGGGGGGGGGCCGCCCGTGCCCGCGGGGTCAGCTCCCGAGCTCCGGGGTCCTCCGTCCCCGCTCACCTCTCTGACCCCCGCCGCAGCTCCGCGCGGATCGCCGCCTGGGCCGCAGGCGGGCCCGGGGCTGGCGGAGCGGCTGGCACGCGTGCTGCGGGAGCCGGCCTTCCTGGCGGGCAGCAGCGCGGCCTGCGGGGCGCTGCTGCTGGGGCTCTGCGGCGCCCTCTACCGGCGCAGGAAGCAGCGCAAAGAGCTCAGCCACTACACCGGTGAGAGCCAGGCCTGGGCGCCTCCAGTGACGGGGCGGGGAAGGGGCCCGAGAGGCAGGGCGTGTCCCACAGCCAGTCCAGGGGCCCCGGGGCCTGCGGGCACTGGGCCGCTGTCAGGCCTGGGCTTGCAAGAGTGGGCCAAGAGGGCAAACAGTCTGGATTTGGGGCAGAGGGGTGAGCCCTGCCACTAAGACTTGTAGAGAAGCAGGCGGGCTTTTCAGTTCGGGCTCCACTTGAAGGCGGAGACGGGAGCAGGGCCTGGTGTGGAGGGGCCCCAGCAGGACCCCAACGTGTGAACTGCGAGTGTGGGGTGTGGATAACACTTGAGTCCCGGGCATCTTGGCAGAGAGGCTGGAGGCTGAGGCCGGCCGGTTTCAAACTTGGCTATATATGGGGACCACTTGGGAATTTGGGGATAAATTCCGAGACCTGCGTCCCACCTGTAGAAATTCTGATGAACCTGGTCCTCAGTGCAGCCTGGCTAGTAGAATCAGGACCAGGGCCAAGGAGTGGACAGGTATATGGGGGTGTTTATGACCCTTCGCCTCATTTCTCCTCTTCTTTTTCCTATGGGTTCCTTTTCGGAAGCCTCTTTTGCCTACACGCCTGCAGGTAAGCTGTAGTTGACCCAGTGGGAGTTAATTTCCTCCCCCCCCACCTCCTCCTCGCCCTGCGACCCCAATATTAGCTCTTTTCTCATTGCTTCTTCCCTTCATCTTCCCCAGTGTCCTTCCCACACTCCGAGGGCCTGTCTGGAGCCAGTTCCAGGTAATTCTCCTAACCTGTCTCTGAAGGATAATCTTTTCCAGCAAGGGCTGTCTCCCCGGTCCTCGGGCCTCCTTGTCCTCCAGCATCTTCTACCACCAACTCCACCATTCCTGTCCTGGGACTCTCCGTCACTGCCACCTTCCTCACCTTTGCTGGCCTCTCCAGGCTCCCTGTCCCCAAAGTTCACCTGCTGCGCTCCTTCTCAGGCCAACTATGGGCCTTGGCCCTGCCTCCTACCCCTGGCTGGCAGACTCGTGGCCCCACCCACCTCGGAGCCCATCAGCCCCAGAGCCCCGGGGAAGCTGCTGCCCCAGCAATCCCGACCCAGAGGACAGATACTATAATGGTGAGGAGTTCTAATTGCTCAGGAGCCCACCTGGCTCCCTGCCTCCTCTCCAGTTATTGGGGCGGGGAGCGGGGGGAGGTGAAGGGAGCAGAGGAGCTCTATTCCTTCTTGAGTTTGGTCAGCCCTGGGTGTGGGGAGAAAGCAAGTCCGATGTCTCTGAGGCCTCACCTTCACCTTGTTTTGACGTGTAAGATTTGAGCTGGGGGAGGAAGTTGGCTGGGTGGGATCCCCTTTTGCCCTCCATTCTCCTGTTGTCCTCTATTGTTCTGTCTTTGCTCCCTGCCTTCTCCCCTGGGCCTCCCTCTTTCTCCTCCTCAGAGGCTGGAATCTCCCTGTACTTGGCTCAGACTGCCAGGGGCACAGCTGCACCTGGTGAGGGTCCTGTCTACAGCAGCATTGACCCAGCGGGGGAGGAGCTGCAGACCTTCCACGGCGGGTTCCCCCAACATCCCTCAGGGGACCCAGGCACCTGGAGCCAATATGCCCCTCCAGAATGGAGTCAGGGGGACAGTGGTATGCCCCCGATTCCTCACGCCTGTTTTATCCCTGTCTACAGTCTCCTCTGTTCTGATTCTTTGGCCCCTAGCTAATGCTTCCTTCTAACATGTTGTCTCACCTCTGGCTATCTCCTGCGTGTTCTGTATGTGTCCTGGTACTTCTCCTCAGGAGCCAGAGGAGGCAAAGTTAAGCTTCTAGAAAAATCTGTGCAGATGCCCTCTCTGAACTGGCCAGAAGCCCTGCCACCACCTCCCCCTTCCTGTGAGCTGAGTTGCCCAGAGGGGCCAGAGGAGGAGCTGGAGGGCAGGTGAGGATGCTGCCTGCTGTGGATGCTCCTCCTCCACCGGAGACCAGCCCAGGGCCTTCTGGGATGGGAACGAGCAGAGATGCTGGCAGATGAAGGGAAGTGGGCAATGGGAAGGCCACGGGGGAAGGTATGGGAGCTACTTGGTCCTTCCCATCTCTCCTACCTTTTGCCCTCAGCTCAGGGCCAGAAGAATGGTGCCCACCAATGCCTGAGAGAAGTCACCTGACTGAGCCCAGCTCCAGTGGAGGGTGCCTGGTGGTTCCATCCCGAGGGGAAACCCCCTCTCCTACACCCTCCTATGGACAGCAGTCCACAGCCACTCTTACCCCCTCACCTCCTGACCCTCCCCAGCCCCTCACTGACATTCCCCAACTCCACCAGATGCCCAGGTAGGGAGGTATATAGTACCCTACACACTAGAGGCCCCCAGTACACATCTAGTCAATGGGTGGCTGGGTGGAGGAATGGATAGGTGAATCTGGGGGTGCAGAGATCCCAGGTCTGTGTCAAGCTGGCAGCGTGATGTGTGATCTGGGGAGAAACATGGGAACTGACAAGTCTCTCACTCCTTTTGGACTAGATCTCCCTGGGAATGGATCTGCAGCCTTCCCTTGGCCTTTCACACATGGCTGTCCTCACGCTTCCTTTGTTCTGGAAGGCCTTGCGGGAGACAGTCTGTGTTTTGCTCACCTGAGGATTAGGCTGGGCCTCCAGCAAAGTGCCTGGCATATGGTTTTGTAGTGGGAACAAAGGCTGATGCTCCGTGTCATTGCAGGATGGTGCCCCTTGGGCCAAGTTCTCCTCTCAGTGTGTCCCAGCCTGCTCTGAGTAGCCATGAAGGGAGACCTCCTGGCTTGGTTGCAGGACCCACAGCCTCCTACCACCTCAACCCCAGCCCTGTCCCCAGTACAGCCAGCAGTGCTCCAGGTGAGTCTGTAGACCCTCAACATGCCTTCTCCTCCCTCCGTGGCTTCCAAAGCTTGGCTTCCCCTCACCTTCATGTCCCTCTCCCAACTGCCTTCCTTATGTACGCTCTCTCCATCCAACACTACAGGGAGAACACGGCAGGTGCCTGGGGAGATGACTCCCCCACTCCAAGGGCCCCGTGCCAGAGTCCGGAAGAAACCCAAGGCTCTTCCCTATAGGAGGGAGCACAGTCCTGGGGGTAAAGAGGACCTGGGCTTGGGAGATGATGACAGTCCGTAGAGGGGGTAGACTGGAAACCAAGGGGGCTGGAGCAGGTGATCTCAAATCCTGGGTGATTCATTTGCAGCCTCCTGGCATCAGGGCTGGAGGTGGGAGAAAGATTAGTGTTGGGCAAGGCAGGAGACTGCTGAAAACAGGTTTCTCCCCAGACTTGCCTCCACCACCCCTGCCACCACCAGAGGAAGAAGCAAGCTGGGCCTTGGGGCTGAAAGCAACAGGCAGCACATCCTCCTTGGAGCGGGAGCACACAGGGGAGAGGAACGTGGGCCAGGCAGTGCCTCTGAGTGCCCAGCGGGGGCCCCACCTGGATGGTAAGGAGCCCCACGGCAGCCGGAGGGGGATTGGAGGCTGGCAATAACCCACATGGGTTATTCTATCAAAAGTACTAGGTAAGGACAGGCGATTAGAAGTGCATCACCTAGCTCACCTGTCCACTCCAGTTGGGTTTATGCATTCGGTCAATGTCAAAGACTGTCTTTTCTCTCTTCCTCTCTCCTAGAAGAAGTTTCTGAAGGCCTTAACATGGGTCCTTTCCTAGGACTGAAGCCCAGGATGAAAGAGTGGGGTCTGGGTGCTCTGATTCCCCCTTCCTTAAGTCTCTCTCTGCCTACGAGTTTCCCACACATTTCTGAGCCCTCTGTTATGTCACAGCTAGGTGCTGGGTGCTCTGCTCTCTTGAGCTCCCAGTCTGCCGGAGCCCAGTGCCTGCCCCTGGGTCATCTCTCAGAGCTGGGATATAGGTTACGATGATCATTGGCTGAAGAGAATCTTTCTTGCTCCAGCCCAGCTGTCTTTCTCTGTCATCTGCAGAAGAGGCCTGGCTTCCATATGGCAGACCGAATTTCCTGACCCATGGCCAGGGTACCAGCACCTGTTCCACAGCTGGCAGCAACTCTTCCAGGGGCTCAGGCAGCTCTCGGGGATCCCGGGGTCCTGGACGAAGTCGGAGCCGGAGTCGGAGTCAGAGCCAAAGGCCCAGACAGAAACATCGAGAGGTAGGGGCCAAATATCACAGAGAAATGAAAGATGAGGGTTAGAGAGGAAAGGGCTTGCAGAAGATGTTCAAAGGAAGGTTCCAGGGCTAGGTATGACAGTGTCATATAATCCTAGCTATTCATGAGGTAGAGATTGGAGGATCAAGATTAAAAGCCAGCCTGGGCAAAAAGTTAGCAAAACCCCATGTGGTTCACACTTGTGATCTCAGGAATTTAAGAGGTATAGGTAGGAGGATCCATGGTTCAAAGACAGTCTTGGCAAAAACATAAAACCCAGCCTGATAAATAACTAAAGTAGAAAAAAAAGGCTTGAGGGGTTGGGAATGTGGCTTAGTGGTAGAGTGCTTGCTTCGCATGCATGAAACCCTGGGTTTGATTCTTCAGTACCACATAAACAGAAAAAGCCACAAGTGGAGCTAGGACTCAAGTGGTAGAGTGCTAGTCTTGAGCAAAAGAAGCTTAAGGATAGTACCCAGGTCCTGAGTTCAAAGTTCAGGACTGGCAAAAGATTGAGACCATAGCTGAAGTGGTAGGGCACCAGCCTGGCAAATGTGAGGCTCTGGGTTTACTCTCTAGTACTCCAGAAAAAAACAACAATCCCCCCAAAACAACCTGTGTGTGGTATCACACTCAGCTACTTGGAAAGAGGAAGCAAGACTGAGGAAAAGTTAGCACAAGACACTCTCTGAAAAACTAAAAGCTAAAGGCCTAGAGATGTGACTCAAGTGATAGAACACTTGCCTAGCAAATAAATGTAAAACACTGAATCTAGTACCTTCAGAGAAGAAGTGAGAAAACCTCCCGTGAGGAGGGAGAGAGGGACCTTTAAGAAGTGACAAGGAAGGGGGAAGAGCAAGATGAGATCTAAGAGGAGAGCTGGATTAGGAGACTAGATTAGGAGAAAGACAGATCCCTTACTGTGGCCTGTTACCCAAAAATGACCGTTCTTTCTTTCCTCTTTCCCTCTTGCTCACTCTTCTCCCTTTCTCTGTAGGAACCAAGATGACCCTTGTTCAAGATGACCCTTGATGAAAAAAAATAAAAAGACAATATCAAGAGTTCTATGAGGGATATGGGTGGGAACCCCCCACCTCCCTTCAGAAACAAGGGTGTGAGCCTAGAGGAGCTGAGACGGGGCTGTCTTCCCTTCAGCAATGATGCATGTGGCTCAGTCAAGTTCACTGGACTCTGGCTTCAATTGACTTGGAAGCTAGAGAGCCAGTTCTTCCTTTTCCATTTCTTTTTCGGATCGAAACCCATTTGTACAAAAGATAATAAAAAGATCTGATCTATTTTGTGCAGTATTTTGGAAAGAAAGGGACTATGAGGATCTCTTGGTAGCTTCTATGACCTTCTGAAAGTCTATCAAAAGCACTAGGTAAGGAAGACTATTAGAGATGCTGATCGATCTTGTTTTCAAGGAGCTGAAGTCACTGTCCCCCCATGTATCATTGAAACAAGTTACCCAATGCCAGCAACTTAAGGGAGGAATAATTAATTTCAGCCCATTGTCAACAGGATCTTTTGCTTCTTGGCTGTGGGGGAGAGGATATGGTGGAGCACTGCTGCCCACCTCATGGCAGCCAGAATCAAGAAGAGGGCAGGCCAAGATCTATCCTTAAAGACATGTCTCATTCTATCCTACTTTGTCCAATCAGGCCCCACTTCCTGATAACCCAGTGATGACATAATACCCTCCTAATCCAATCACCTCTCAATACTGCCAGCAGTTGAGGAAGAAGCCAATACTTGGGCCATTTGGGGGAACACTTCATACTCAAACCACAACCCCTATAACAACTCTAGGGACTTTCCAAATAGCCAATGAGCTGATACTGTAGTGTCTCCTCCAGGGTCCATCCACTTTTCTGGAAGAGAACATGCCCCTCACAATAAGAAGCTTTAAAACCCCAAAGAAAGGAGGTACATATGAGGAGGGAGGATCCCAAGCAAGAAGTAAGCATATTTCTCTGTGCCCCTGAATCTTCTCACAGAGTATCTATAAACAGGCACCTCTTGGCCAGACTGGGTGCAGAGATTTGGCTGGTACATTATAACCTATGAATGCCACAGACAGCATCACTTCTGCCCTATAGGTGGGCTACATGTTCGCTGCCTGGGGTCTTACTTCCTTTGCACCTGCTCCTCCCAGAGCCCAGTGACTGACTTGGACCCTCAGGCAGGTATTGCTGATTCCCTTCAAGCCCCAGCCCTGACTTTGGCTCTGTCCAGTTGACTTGAATGCCTGCAAATCCCTTGTCTCCCTTCAGGCTGGCAAATAGGGTTGGAATGTTTTTGAAAGGAATTTTACCAGGAAGTTAAAAAACAAAATCCAAAACAGGAAAAGCAAATGGAAATGGATACACATCCGGAGCACTAGTTCCTTTTCCCAAGATCACGACAGTCCAACGCAGACTACTGGCCTGCAGACCCCAGCTCAGTCACCCAGCACCAGGTCACACCCATTCAGCCTCTGACTTTAGAGTGCACTCCAGGTAAAGCTGCCGGGTTTGGGGACTAGCACCTACTTATATGGCCTGCTTTTGAACCTCTCTCTCCCTCCCAGAAGTACCTCCCTGTGACTCTGGTCATGTTCCCCCAACTTGGGGGTTTTGCTCCCCACCAATGGCTTTCAGAAGCTCGAATCCAGAAAGTCCTGTCCTTTAGTTCATCTCTCTATATCTCTGCTCTGTTGTTTTGTCTGAAGACGACTCAGTAGCCCACCACTGCAGGTGTTTCTACCTGTTGTTCAATATAGGTACCTTATCTATTTTTAAGAAACCATCTGGGACTGGTCTGGAGTGTAGGGCTGCGGAAAACAGGAGCTGTCTCTTCAGGTATTATTGCCAGGATCAGCCAACCCAGAAACTCCCCCATTTCCCTGAGTCTACCTAAAAACTAGTGAGTACTCTTCATTCTCCCTTCAGAAATGAGGATACTTCCTGAATATCAACAAATGCTTGATCCATCCTTAACCCAGGTATCCTGATACCCTTCCCAAGTGTACTTCCCAAAATGGTGCTCCAACAAATGATTGACAGAACTCAAGTCTTGACAGTTTTATAGTATCAAGTTCCTTAAGCTCAAAGTAACATCGGGAGGAGTACTTTTGCCCCACTGTCAAACCTCCCTTCAGCCTCCTCCCCAGGCCCAACATTGAACTCTAGGCCTTGGCACTAGGTGGGTAGGGCCTGGCATCACTCTTTATTTTCTTTATGTTGTGTATCAGGAGAGAAGCACTTTCCTCCATGGCCCTGTCCCATTGCTACCATGGTCCTCCACAAAGATTCTTCTGACCGCCCCTCATTTTCCTTGAACAACACACATGGAGAGAGCAGGAAGCAGGGCTGTCCTTAGGTTAAAGGTCCTGGCAGTGAGAAGGGCTGGAGAGAGTCCTCGAGTCCAGTGAGATGCTCCCTTGCTCCCGCAGGGTTTGCCTTGCTCTTGTTGTGGTTTGCTGTCATTTGTTTGGACAACCCAGCAGCAGAGTTCCCCTGAAGCTCGGAGAAGGTAGACCCCTACGGCAGAGAGGCATAGGCCAGGCCTTGCGGGAGGACAGGAAGGGCGGTCCTCAGGCTTTTCTGGCAGTCTTTAGGGACACAGTTCACGAGGAATCTGGAGAAGTTGAAGAACAGTGGAGTTATCCCCTTGCTCCCATCTTCCCTGCCAAACCCCGATCCTCTCTGAGGCTGTCTCCCCAGGATCCCCCCAGATGAAGACTGTCATGTTAGCCAAGCAGAGAGACACTCACTACCAGCCTTGGGCATTGCACCACTAAGCCGACTTCTCTGGGCAGAGACCCCAGAGTCAGGAGGCCAAGGAGGCAGCCCCCTTTCCAGTCGCTGGGTATGGTTGATTTCAGCATCTTCCAGCCAGTCTGGCCTCCACTCCCATAGGGGTAGGGAGAGGCTCTGGGTCAGGAAGAGGTCATCCCGTGGGGAGGGCGGTGAGGAGGCATCTGTCAAGGAGGGAAGAGGTGTCCGTGGGGGTTTTGACTTTTAGCAGAAAGCTCAGGACCAACTTGGGTACACATACAACCCTAACTCTAATCTACCCTCAACTCAGCCCACCAGTCCCAGTGGCTATATCCTCTGGCTGTCAGCGGGTTTCATTACAGAGAAAAGCTTGACTTATTTCCTCTCAGCCCAGCTCTGGCCTCTATTCCAAACACTCCTGTTTCTTGGCATTCTTCTCTGTCCGTTATAGGTCCTTCTTTCCTGGACAGTCCTTGTCCCCTCATTTGCTATAAGCTTTATTGTTTTCCTTGTGGGCAAAGAGTAGAGTCAGGGTAAGATGAATATGGGAGATCTGCAGGTTACTGGGGGAAGGGAATCCAAAAGGGGACAATGAGGCCTGATAATGGACCCAGGTACTCTTCAATCTCCCTCCATGGACAGGATGAGCAGAAGGAGCAGAGTCACATACATCACTGGATTAGGAAAAAATGGAGAGGCTGAGGGTGACCTTCCCTGGGACCCATGTCTAGGTAACAGGTAGAGGAATAGGCTATACAACGGATTACATCCCTGCTTTAGAATTGTACAATTTGTCTTTGTTCTGTGGGTGATCCTTGGCAAGTTAATAAACTTACTTTATAGTTATCTAATCTGAAAAGGAGGGATTAAAAAATATTCCTCAGAATCAGGCACTGGTGACTCAAGTCTGTTATCCTAGCTACTCAGAGAGGCTGAGATCTGAGATTGTGGTTCAAAGCCAGCCTGGGCAGGAAAGTCTGTGAGACTCTTATCTCCAATTAACCACCAGAAAACTGGACATGGAGCTGTGGTTCAAAGGAATAGAGCGCTAGCCTTGAGCAAAAGAGTTCAGGGACAGCACCCAGGCTTTGAGCCTTTAGTTCAAGCTCCATGACCCCCTCATTCCCCCCCCCCCAAGAGTATTTCTCACTCAGGGTTGTTAACATATAGAGCATTTCTCATGGTTGGACTCCTTTATCATTCAATACAAACTAGCTATTTTGATGGCCATGAGGATAATAATAACAATTAAGAAACCAAGCCTCTTGGCTAGAATGAATGAATGAGAGAGAGAGAGAGAGAGAGAGAGAGAGAGAGAGAGAGAGAGAGAGAGAGAGAGAGAGAGAGAGAGAGAGTATGTTATGGGAGCTGTGTCCATACTGAGGGGGTAAAGGTCAGAAGTATGATGGGGTGATTCCACATACCAGTGAAGGCACAGTCTGTCTCCCTGGGCTCCAGACCAAACCCAAAGCTGTCTACAGCCACTGCCAGGGCACGGGCAAAGTGGGCATCCGCAAGGAAGGAGCCATCGGAAGAGCTGACGAGGCTGGCTCTGGCACTGGGAACGTTGTCTTCGGAGGCTGAGCCCCAACCATTGGCCAGGGAGCCTTCACTGGGGGTGGGGGTGGGGCAGGGCCGAGGTGGGCACAACAAGCCCCCCACCTCAGACCCGACTCCCCCTCCAGCTCTGCTCATGTCTGCTAGCCCGGAGGCTGCTGGGATACTGATGTACCCGTAGGTTGTGGGAGGTGACGGGGCCCTTGGCATCGGAGAGACACTGTTCCTGGAAGAGGCAATTTTGGAAACAGTGCAATGGTGAGGGCACAGTGGCAGAAACAGGCCCAATGAGGTAGGCACGCGTACCCCCATAGAGATCCGTGGCTATCCCTTACTCACCTGGGGGTCTCCTCACCCTCGCTGAGTTCCAGGCACAGTGCCACCTCCTCCGGGGTCAGTACACTGTCCTGATCCTCTCCCAGGGAAGACAGTGAAGAGCTGGATAGGCGGCTAGAAGCTGGGCTGGGACCAGACAGGGATGAGGCCTGGAGGCTGGGAGGCCTGCAGGGGCTAACACCGGGGAGTGGGTTTGCTGGCAGCGGGTCAGAGGAGGGAGCCTGGGGCTCCACCAAGTGCCTGGTTGGGGGAAGAGAGAGATGGTAGAAGACTGAGTGCTCCCAGCTCACATCCAATCCCAGCACACGCTCCCCCTCGCCACCTACATATACCAGCCCTGCTTCCTGACCCGATGCCCTCTTACTGGGTCTGTGGACTCTGAGGGAGGATTCCTCGAGCAGAAATGGGTACTGGAGGGAGCGGGCGGGATGCCAGCTCATTGGAGTTGCGCAGGAGCTGTGGTCCCAGCGCCCGCCAGGCAACCACACCTCGGGGTACAGCTCCTAAAGATCAAAAGCCAGAGCCTGAGAAGGGCTCTCAGCCCAGACCCCCGCCTGCCTGGCCCCAACCCCATTCCCAGTCTCACAGACACCAAAGGACAAGCCATGAAAAGGAGCCTGGGCTGATGTACTCGGTGGCCTGCTTCCCCACCCCAATTCCCCCTCAAACCCCCCCTCTCACCTGGGCTTTCAGAACGGTTCTTGGTGGCTCTATTTCCCAATTCCCAGCCCCAGAGCTCCATGGGGTGGCTGCCCCTGAGCAGTGGGGAGCTATTGGCTTGGTGCAGTTCTGCAAAACAAAGAGGTGGCCACTTGTGGACAAGCCAGGGTGTGGTCTTTCAGACCCCACTGAAGATTCTGTCTTTACCTTTACTATTCATTTCAGCACTGGACCTTGAAACCAGAGAAACTAGGAGAGAATCTATCCTAATCTACAACCACCTGCATCCAGGCAGCCTTAGTGGACAGAAGGAAAACTGGACTGACAAAGGTTTTTAGGTCTGTGACCTTAGGTAAGTCCATTAACCTGTCGGAGCTCATTTCTTTTCACAAACAGTTATTTCAAAGGATGGTCTTGAGGATAAAATAAAAATTGGGCACAGGTAGCTTATGCCTGTAATCCTAGCTACTCAGAAGGCTGAGATCTGAGGATGACAGCTCGGGCAGGAAAGTCCATGAGACTTTTTTTTTTTTTTTTTTTTGGTCGGTGGTGGGGCTTGAACTCTGGGCCTGGGCGCTGTCCCTCAGCTCTTCAGCTCAAGGCGAGCACTCTACCACTTGAGCTACATCGCCACTTCCAGTTTTCTGGTGGTTTATTGGAGATAGGAGTCTTACGGTCTCTCCTGCCTGGGCTGGCTTTGAACCACGATCCTCAGATCTCAGCCTCCTGAGTAGCTAGGATTACAGGCATGAGCCACCAGCGCCCGGCGTCCATGAGACTCTTGTTTCCAATAAACCACCAGAAAACCAATAGTGCTGTGGCTCAAGTAGTAGAGCATTTGCCTTGAGCTGAAGAGCTGAGGGACAGTGCCCAGCCCCAGAGTTCAGACCCCACAACCAACAAAGAAAGAAAGAAAGAAAGAAAGAAAGAAAGAAAGAAAGAAAGAAAGAAAGAAAGAAAGAAAGAAAGAAAGAAAGAAGGAAAGAAAGAAGGAAAGAAAGAAAGGAAGAAAGGAAGAAAGGAAGAAAGGAAGGAAAAAAAGAAAGAAAGCAAGAAAAGAATGATTAAGTTTTACCCTTTAAATATGTTCAGTTCATTGTATATTAACTATACCTCAACAAAGTTGTTTCTTGTATGTTTTTGTATACATGTGCATATGCCAGAACTTGGGCTTGAACTCAGGGCCTAGATACTGTCCCTTAGTTTTTTCGCTCAAGGCTGTCACTTGAATCACAGCTCTACTTCTGGCTTTTTGGCAGTTTACTGGAGCAAAAAGTCTCATGGATTTTCCTGTTCAGTTTGGCTTCAAACAGCAATCCTCAGATCTCAGCCTCCTGAGTGGGTAGTATTACAGGTGTGAACCACCAGCACCCAGCTCTTTTTGTCTGTTTTTTTTTTTTTTAATAAGTTCTTTAAAAAATCTTTTGGCAGGGCTGGGAAGGTGGCTCAGTGGTACAGTACTTGCCTTGCATGCATGAGGCCCTGGGTTCGATTCCTCAGCACCACATAAGCAGAAAAAGCCAGAAGTGGTGCTGTGGCTCAAGTGGTAGAGCACTAGCCTTGAGCTAAAGAGCTGAAGGACAGCGCCCAGGCCCAGAGTTCAGCCCCAATGACTGACCAAAAAAAAAAAAAAAAGTCTTTTAGCATTATTGGGGATTGAACTCAGGGCCTTGCACTTGCTAGGCAATCACTCTACCACTTGAGGCTTCCTTTTCTTTTTTGGTGCTAGGAACTGAACCCAGGGCTTCATCTATCCTGAGTGTGAATTCTACCACTTGGCTACATCCATAATCCCCTAAGGATATTAAAATCCACAAAAACCCAGGTCCCTTAAATAAGATGGTATATTACCTGCCCAGATCTCCCTGTGCATCTTAAATCATCTCTGAATTATTTATAATACCTACTCTAAACATTATATAAGTAGTTATATTGTAGTGTTCAGGGAATCATGGCAAGAAAGTCTGTACATGTTCAGTACAAAGGCTATTTATTTTTTGCCAAATATATTTTAACCTACAGATGGTTGAGTCTAAGAATGAGTGTAGGGAAGGAGGGCCAGCTCTACCCATTCCTCTCTGAGAAGTGAGCTGGGAGTTTGTACCCAAGCAGACCTGGGTAGAATGTGTGAAGACCAGTCCCTATGAGCCTGGGTCTTCCTGCCAGCACCGGCCACCTTCTCTTGTGCTCTAGGATTAACTTGTATGCTGGTCAGTATTTTCATCAGACTGGGACAAGGGCTGCCTGTGCCTACTAGCTCAGCATGTCTGGCATACAGTGGTATTTATTCAATGTTTTCTAGTTGGACTGATTGTAGAAACAGAGCCCTGCATCAGAAAGAAAAGCCGAGGTGGACACACTCCTGACTGAGTGCTTCTGAGTGGGGAAAGACCTGTGTCACAAGAGGCACTCACACCAGTTCAAGGCCAGCAAGGCCACACACACCCCATTTCCTACCCTTGCTTCTCCCCATCACTAGCCCCAGATTTCGAGTCTCCTCTCTATCCTTACCCTGCTTCTTCTTGGCCTTCCAGGCCTCTGCAGGGGCCAAAGACAAGCGTGGAGAAGAGACTCCCCTACGGCTGCAGAGGCTGTCTGAGCTGGGCCAGGGGCTGGAGGTCCGGGACAACTGGGATGGAAGGTGCCTGGTAGCTGGAACCTGGGGGCTTGGCCGGGCTGGGGGCCTGGAGGGCAACTCTGCGATGAGGGAGCCATAAAAGGTACTGGTGTCTGGGAGCAAGGGCACGCCGGGACTGCGGGGGTCCCAGGAGATCACTGCAGAAAAGAAAATGACAGCAGTTAGGGTGAGAGTATCCCACCCTACATCTCATCCCTGAGACCCTTGCCCCATGAAGCCTGCTCACAGGAACGTCGGCAGTCTAGCGGGTCCCGGGGATCCACTCCCAGCCGGCTGCTGAGGCTGCTGCTGCTGCTCAGGTCTCGAGAGCCAGAGGTAGAACGCCAGGTGTCTGCCAGCCAAGGAGAGTCACTGTGGTCCATCCTGAGGTAATGGGGGAAGGACCAGGGGTGGGAGGTGGTGGAAGTTGAGGACGTGGTAGTACTGGATTTATCTTTCCTGCTACTTTCAGCCCTTCATAGATTCCTTAAGTTCTCAGACCTGGTTGGTGCCTTGACTTAGTAGCCCTTCTATAGAGGGGTCAGGGGAAGTCTAAATTGCTCAGAGCAGAAAGGGATTAAAGTGAGACAGCTATGGATGCTGAGACAAAAAGAACAGATGAGCCAGGAGCTGGCAGCTCATGCTTATAATGCTAGCTACTCAGGAGGCTGCGATCGGAGCATCGCAGTTCAAAGCCTGGACAGGAAAGGCCATGAGACTCTTATCACTAATTAACACCAAAAAGCTGAAAGTGAAGGTATGGCTCAAGTACTAGAGCTCCAAGCCTTGAGTAAAAATACGAAGGGAGAGTGCCCTGGCCCTGAGTTTAAGCCCCAGTATCAGAGGGGAGAAAAAATAAAAGGAACCGATGTGACGAACAGACCTGGTTTGAAAATCCCTGTCTACCACAGCTTAGCCCAGTCTAGTAAATCTATTAGATGCTTCAAGCCCACATTGCCTCCTCTATAAAATGGCAACAATAGAGCTTTCCTACAGGGCAGATGCTGTAAGTCTAACTGAGGATGTGACATCATTCAGCTGGTAAAGCACAAGGTTGCTATGTGGATGCTAGCTTCCAGCTGTCTGAATGTCTTTTAAGAACAGGCAGCTGACCAAGGTACTTCTTTGCCTGGAGCCTTCAATGATTCATTCCTTCATCATCAAGATAGAGCCCAGCTGCCTGGCGTGGCTTTGTGACCATATCTTTGCTCAGACCCATTTCATAACTTACGCCCCCATCCAACCCAAATGGCCCGTCTTTGGGCATAACAGGTTATTTCTGGTTGCACTGCCGCTCTTTCCCTCCTAACAGTCAATCTTTCACTAATGTTTCTCTACCTGACCTCTTCCGTGTATTTCCCCCATCTGCTTTTCCGTGGACTACTCCAGATTGTTCCCATGCCTGTCTCTGCCTAGACAGCTCCTTCTTGATGGATGGAGAATATTGCAATAGACCAGATAATCAGAATTGCATTTCCCTCAAGGACAAAGGAGAGGGTCCAGGGGAGCAGAGCAGATAAAGGCCGGGAGGTGGCTTGAAGACCAAAGGCATTGAGTACAGAAAAACTCTGCCAGCTAGCCAGCTTGGAACCCTGCTTTGGGCTGAGTATCAAAAAGCAAACTGGCAGCCCAGGGCCTAGGTGCTTGATATACTTTTGTCAAATAATTCAGACCTGGGCTGTGAAAACTACTCTAGGAAATCTAACCAGATGATGAGCTGGGAAGTTGAGAAGAGCAATGAAATGGCTGCTCGGTGGAAAACACAGCACATTTTTAAAAGAAGTTTCTTTCTTAGAATTTCACAACCACAGACTTGCTTTGTCAGCCAAATTAGAACAGAAGTACATGCAGGCTGGCCCTGGGTCTAAACGATAAGAACCTAGGTCTGGACGCCCTCTGCCGGAAGTGGGGTGGATCGCATGCGAGACAGGAATTCACAGAATGCACTAGGTAGATGCTGGCAATTCAGGAAAAAGTAGACATTAGAAGTGGTTACCTGTATTGGTTACTACTCACCTTGCAGCGTGAGCTAGCAGGACAGTGCAGTGTCTTGTTAGTGAGAGGAGGTACGAGAGCACGGGTAGGGGTTTGGAAAGCCAGCTACTAGGTTACGAAGCCTTTGGCAAATTCACCTAAATTCTATGACTCTCAGTTTGTTCTGCCATCAAGTGATATGGTAGAACGTTAGCAAAAGGGAAATTCACTGTCACTCAAAAGTCTAGCACATCATCAGGTACTAGTAGGGTAGATGAGAACTTCATCTAATTCCCTGTCCCAATTCTTACTGTCTCAAGCCCCCAATGCCCTGTCCCCACATCTTTTTGCCTCTCACCTGTGTTTTAGGATGGCGTCTTCACTGGTATATCTGTACATACCTTGGAAAAAGCGAGAGACAGGGTAAATGCAAAGGGTCCATTTTCTGGTCAGAGATCTAAACCCCTTGTAATATTCTCACGGAACCCAGGAGAGGCCTGGACCCCAGAGAGGTCCTCTCACTCACCTGGGCCCAGGTGCATCCCAGCTCTGCGCCGGCGGTAGATACACACCGCAGTGCCCAGCAGCAGGAGCCAGAGCAGGACAGCCCCGCAGGCAATGATCTCTGGCCGTCTCAAGGTGGCCCTCAGCCACTCCAGCGTCCAAGGACCTTGCTCACTGGGTTCTCGGACTGATTGTTCCATGGCCTGCTCTGTATGGGATGTGGAGCTCAGGGGCAAGGCAGGCAGGGCAATGATCATTCAACAGAGAAGAGGAAGGAGCTAGAAGTGTGAGACTAGGAGAGAGGAGGGTGGTATGGGGGTTGAAGGATATGGATGACCATGTAGATACGTTTCTCACCTAAAAAGAGACAGACAGGGCTACTGGGCTTCCCAGCTCCAGCCCCTGTGACTGCTGCCACTTGCACACAGTAGGAGCCTGACATTCGGGTGGCAATCTCCAGCTGGGTCTGTTGCTGCCCCACTGTGGTCCAGTTGGCTGGGTGTAAGGAGGTATTGCCAAGGCTCCAGACCTGGACAGGAGCAAAGATGATCAGCTACCTCTAGACAACATCCCTTCATCTACAGATCAGACTCTGGGAATGGAGGCACCCTGCCCTGACATTCACCTGACATTCTCTTCCCTGATCCTTCCTTCTTCTACGAGAGACTTCTCTCTAGATTGACTTCTGTCTAGAAATAGGCTAAACTATACCTGGGAACAGCAGTTTCTCAAACCTCTTCTGGAGACTTTATAAGGTACAGGTGTCCAAGCTCATCGTTTAAGTTTCTGATTCAGAGAACCTAGGGAGAAGACCTGGGAATCTTCATTCCCAACAAGTTTTCCAGGTGACACTAGCATGGCTGGTTCTGTTTCTTCTGTCTATGATATTCATTTCACTTTGCAGGTATAAAGAGGGTTAATTAATAACTCGGGGCCAACTATGAGATGGTAGAGTCGGTAGATTGCTTGGCAGAGTCTGGCTGATGCTCAGTCCTTGCTCAACAAGAAGTTAAGTTTCCTTTGCTTTTTGGCACAGGTATCACTTCTTGGTGGGCAGAGCAGGGGATGGGGGGAGTGTAGGACAACAGGTGTGCCATCTACCAGGAAAGGCTTTGTCAGCAAACAGCCTTCACAGTACCTGGTAGCCACGGATGATGCCATTATGGTTTTCGGCAGGTGGTGGGGCCCAGCTCACAAGGACACTGTTGTTCCCAGGTTTTAGGGTCACCTCCTGGGGTGGAGCATTAGGCACTGAAGGGAAGGAAAAACAGACTGTGAGGGTACTAAGGGAGAAGAGTCTTTTCTAAGCTTGAAAGCTGGCATCCTATTGAGTTAGAGTCCCATTGAGGATAATAGAAGCTTCTTCCAGCTCTGCTTGCCTGGCCAGGGTAGAAGGGAATCCTTGAATAAGACTTTCCATCTCCCCAGATTGGACTGAGACAATCTAAAGGTCAAGAGAGCCTAGTTGCTGATGGCTCACATCTGTCATGCTAGCTACTTAGGAGGCTGAAATCTGAAGATCTCAGTTCAAACCTAGCCTGGACAGACAACTCTGTGAGACTCTCTATTAACCAGCAAAATGGAGGTGTGATTCAAGTTGGTAGAATGTCAGCTTTGAGCAAAAAAGCTAACCAAGAGTGCGAGGCCCTGAGTTCAAGACCTAGTAACTGGTACCAAGAAAAAAAAAGATGGAATCTGGGATCTATTGTTGGGTCTGGGAGGATCTGTCTCTGACCTTGTTCGGGCAGCCTCAGGAGCAGCACATTGCTGTCAGGACCTTGAGCTCTACCGGAGGATGGTCTCACTTTGAACTCGTAGTCTTGACCCCACAGGAGGCCCCCAAGCTCTGCGCTCTGCCGACCATCCAGCAGGGCCTCTGCCCACGGAGCTCCCTGGCCCTCCGGGACCCTCTGGGCCCTGAACAAAGCTGTGTAGGACTGAGCAGGGGCTGCAGGGCCACTCACCTGGGAAGGGAGGAGTCAGAGGAAGGGGAATGGATCAGGAAGCTCATGCCAGGTGGTTTTTGGAGCTCTGTACAGGCTCTCACCCTTAAGTCCTGAGTCTCACCTTCCAGCTAAGCCACACAGTTGGCCCAGGCTTGGGGCTTTTCATAGGATCTGGATTCAGCAGGGTCACATTTTCTAGCTGGATGCGCACGGCTAGGAGCTCCAGAGGCTCCTTGTGGTCCCTGGACTCTATAGAGGAACAGAGGACTGGAATGAGACCCACAGTCCCAATGTGAAATAGAGGAACCCACACTCTCCGAGCATTCCTGTTTCTATTCCAGCATGGGTGAGTTTCTTCACTCAGGGAACCTTACCAATTGGCTCCTGGTCTCAGGCTTAGCCTAGACCAGGATCTAGACCATGCTAGACCATGCTACCCTAACTGGAGGGTCCCACCTAATTTGGACCCTCCCTCCATCCTTACCCTGGACGGATAACCTGGCTGATTGGCTCTCCTGTTGTCCCGCATTGTTGGAGGCCACACACATATAGCTCCCTGCATCGCTCTTCTTTGCTCTTGCCACCAGCAGGCCACCCTTGGACACCTGTCAGAGTGAGGTACAGGGTGAAGTCTTCAATGGGAAGAAGGGCTCTGAGGTTGGAGGGTTGTTTAAGTCCTTCTTGCCCCTCCTTGCTCCAATCTCCTGGGCTCCATGGGGCAGGACAGTCCTTCAGGATGTATCCAGATGTGCCAAGGACAAGATGACATGTGGGGCCTGGGGGCTTCACTCACGTTGTGTCTTCCTGGTTGGAGGACCAGGGGTTTTCCATCCTTCCACCATGAGACTGTGGGTTCTGGGTAGCCCCGAGGTGGCTTACACTCCAGAATCACCTGCTCACCCACTGTCACCACTGCATCTTGAGGCTGGATCTGGAAATTCTTTAAGAGGACTGTGGGGAAGATGGCAAGTAGGTAGGAAGTTGGGACCCAGAGTTCTGCCTTGGCATTTCCTGGCACATTCCCTCCCTCCCCCATTTTATATTTGCCCACTTCCCAGGCCTCCCAGGTAGCAATGGCTCAAACCCTGCTCTTCCTCCCCAGTTCCCAATCCAGGCCTCCCCTAATAACAGGTGCTAGCCTGAGCCTTCCCTCCTAGGCCTCACCAGCCACAGACAGCCGAGCACCTCGGCTGACTGCTGTGCCCAGCTGGTTGCTGGCTTCACATGTGTAGACACCCAGAACTGCCGACAGCGCCTGGTCATCGTGGGCCTGGCCCTGGACAGGAGGCTTCAGTAACATAAGGGTTCCATCAGGTAGGAGGTGGTGGCGATCTGGGGGCACCATGCTCAGGGGGTGCCCATTCAGCAACCAGCGGATGGTGGGAGGAGGCTGTCCTGATGCTTGGCAGTTCAGCTTGATGGGGCCGGGACCCTGGATCAGCTTGTCCTGGGGATGAACTAGGATCTGAGGTGGGAAATCCTGAGCCATGCCTCCTGAGAGGAAAAAGGAGACAGAGCCTGGTCTGAGCACCACAGGCCCCGTGCCTCTTCTCTCTCTCTGGTGTGGGAGATTGTCTGATGGCTGGTACTGGGCTACTGAAGGCTGATTCCAAATAATAAGCTAGCTGGGAGGGGAGAAGTCAGCATGTACAACATGAAGGCCAAAGCTTAGATAGCTCTTTCTTTCTGTCACTCACACACACACACACACACACACACACACACACACCATCATTAGCATCATCATCATCCATCACTCAACAACAGCAACAATAATACAATCTCTGGTACCCCAACGTCAAAAAGGAAGCAAAGGAGCCTCACTTACCCATGATGAACAGAAGCCAGAGAGGTAGAGGCCCCCAGGTCCTGGGAAGGCCCACACCTCCAGAGCCCATCGCTGCTCCCAGGCCTCCGACCCAGTCGCAGGCACTTTGTCCAGTGACTCTGAGCTCACAGCAGCAAGGAAAGGAGGGGTGGGGTGGGGTGGTGGTAGTTGTTTGTGACTGAGACTCTGTCCCAGTAGGGAAGCGGCTTTGAGGAAACGGATGCTTCCTGCCTAGCCCTCAATGCCTTGGAGAACTGGGAGGAGACCAGAGGTGAGAAATTCTCTGACCTCTACCCTTCTAGCCATAACCCCCGCTGTACTGTTTGCCTCCAGCCTAGTTTGAGATTTCTTTTTCTTTCTGTTTTTAAGGGGGTGGGCTGAGTCTTGCTAAATAGTCCAGGCTGGTCTTGAACTCATGATCCTCTTGCTTTTACCTCCTGTCTACTGCCATTATAGGCATGTATTACTATACTGGGCTAGTCTGGAACTATCTTTCTTTTCCTTTCTTTCTTTCTTTCTTTCTTTCTTTCTTTCTTCCTTTCTTTCTTTCTTTCTTCCTTCCTTCCTTCCTTCCTTTCTTCTTTCCTTCTTCCTCCTTTCTTCTTTTTCTTTCTTCTTTCTTGTTTTGTGTGCTGGGCTTAAACTCAGGGGCTCACATTCTCTCTCTTGGCTTCTGGCACCCCCACCTCTTGAGCCACTCTTCCACTTTCTGGCATTTTGCTGGTCTAAAATAAAAGTCTCATGGATTTGTCTGTCCAGACTGGCTTTAAACCATCATTCTCAGATCTCAGCCTCCTGAGTATCTAGGATTAGAGGTGTGAGCCACCAGTTTGGATTTTTGTTGTTGTTGTTGAAAGGGGAGGTTCATATTGACTGTAAGTCCACCTGTATTCTTAATTGTTCACTCCTAACACTCTATGGAAAGCTTCTCCTTGAATCTCAGTCCTTATTGTTTTGCCTCTGGATGACTATCTGTTAGGGCAGAGTAGAGATGCTGAGGCTCAGGGCACAGCAGGAATAAGCTGAGAATGGAGGGCAGTAGGGCTGCAGGCTGAGAATGCTAAGTGGGAAAGTGCTGCTGTGGATCAGTTATTGGTCTCTTTCCCTAGGGACAGATGAGGCTGGGGGTGGGGAGGGCAAAAGATGGGAATGACTCAGACCTTTGGGGCCAAATTGGGAGATTCCCACTGCGTGTGTGTATTCTGCTCAGAGAGAGGGAAAAAAGCTTTTGGGAGACTTTGGTTAGATTCCTTAACCCTACAAATCAGTTTCCTTATCTGTAGAATGAGAATGCTAAAGTAAATTCTATTTCAAGAGCTATCATCATCATGAAATGAGATAAAACATAAAAAGGACTTCATATGGACAGTGCTTGATTATAAGTGAAAGGTTAGCTTGTTCTATTTGTTTATTTTTCGTATGCATCCCTTCACTGAAACTATTTGTGCCTCCTCCTTGGGGCTATTTTTCTGCTTCTGGAAAAGAGTGAAGGACCTTTCCAGTTCTGAGACCCCATGTCTACAGTGGACAGGCTCTGTAGCTTCTCAGCCCGTCATGCCAGAGCCTCCTCGTAGTCTGGAGGGGTTGCTCTCTGCTCACAAAGCTTTAGTCCTTGTTTACAGGTCTCTACCTTCTAAATCTGGAATCTCAGCCATTTCCTGAAGCTGTTCACAGAAGGCCAAGGCCAAGCTCTGGGGCTCAGCGGAAGAGTATCCAGCCTTTGTTCTCAATTGTTCTGGCCTGTTTCTCTGCTGGGCCCCTAACCTCGCTGACTCCCTCCCTTCCTCCCCCTCCCAGCTGGGTTGAGGTCCAGACACGGTTCTAACAGCCTCTCAAGTGGGAGGCTTCCTTCATTCCTCCTCCCCCTTTCCCCTGGAACTGAGACCAACACCCCATTAGAACAGAAATCAGATCATGATCTCTGCAAAATGGGGAGTTTTATGGGATAAAGACTAGATGGAGGGAATGGACTAGAGTGACCAAATTGGAAGGGCAGGAATTGGAATCAGAAGATAGACTATGGAATTTTAGAAGTGGAAATGCAGCCAGGTATGGGGATGCAAACCTGTAATCCAGCCCTTGGAAAATGGAAACTTTGAGGAGGACAGTGAGATTGAGACCAGCCTAGGCTGATCCTGTTTCAAAAACACACAATGGGGCAAGCACTGGTGGCTCTGGTTGTAATCTTATACCCCATACCTGTAATCCTAGCTACTCAGGAGGCTGAGATCTATGGATCTCTCAACCCAGGCAGAAAAGTCCATGAGACTCTTATCTCCAATCAACTACCAAAATGCCACTAGTGGAGTTGTAGTAGAGGGGAAAAAATTTGAGTGAAAAAACTAAGGGACAGTGCCCAAGCCCTGAGTTCAGGACCTAGTACACACACACACACACACACACACACCAAAAACAGCACTAGTACTCACACACACACACACACACACACACTCACACACACACACACACACACACACACACACACACACACACACACACACCAAAAACAGCAAAAGCGTGGAGGGTGGTGACCAAATTCATGACCTGAAGGATAGATCCATGTGTGACCCACAAAGTACAGAAGTGATTAAAGGGAAGGATCTGTGGGGTCAGACTGAAGAGGATCTATTTAGCATTTGGATACTGAGGTCAGCTGAGGAAGTAACAGGAAAAGATGTGATAGGGCAAGTATACTGACTCCCTACACAGCCAATTTGGGATTTCCCAAGTGCAGAAACTCCAGGAGTAGCCGGACTCTATATTATGTTATTGTGAGCAGTCCTTCTTTGGTCTCTCCTGCTTCTAGACTGTACTTGGGGAGGCTGCAACTTCTCTGCTATTATTGTGATGTTGATTTGGTTTTACTCACATCTGTATGATTCAGAATGATGGTTAATCTCCCCTCAAGGGAGAAGAGGCTAGTCACAAAAGAACTGTCTTTCAGACTGGACAGTTAAACAGTGAAAAAGAGATGCTCACATCATGCTTTGGGAATGGAGCCCCAGAGTCTACATCAGCTAAAGGAGAGACCCTACTCCACAGCCTCATGCCTCATGCCTGGAGTTAGTTTTGGAATACCCTCTCCCCATTAACAGACTCAGAAGATCCAAGTACTGAGAACTGAAGGGGATTGGAGAGGGGCAACCGTTCCGACAAATCTGTATGACTTAAGAACTCTTATTCCCTCCAAGCAGCCTGGGTACCAGTGATGAGCATGATCGCCAATGGGACTTTCCAACAAGGGACTTCTGGATGGCTCCGAGAGGTCCCAGTACTCATTTCCAGCAACCTGGTCCAACAGTACTCTGATTGTCTCATTTCCACAAAGTAAGGAAAAGCCAAAAGTATGAGTCATTGGGGATGATGTAGATGGATGAGCTCTGCCCCCTGTGTTATTTCAGGCCCAGTGACCAGTTTAAACACTGCCTTTTGTAACCCTAGTTCTAGTGTTTTGTGAGTAACTCCTCTTTAGTTGTTTGTAAGAGGGAGGAAAGAGGAGAAGGACCAGACACTCTTTGGCACGATCTTTACAGGAAATTTCTCTTCACCTCTGACTGCTGGCTTCTCTGGCTTCCTGTGTCTCCTGTTGGTCAAGCTGACAGGGTGAAAAGGATGATTCTTGTGGGATCTGAAATAGGTTGAGTAGAAATCACACTTCCCTCCTCCTCATCATTGGCCTCCTCCTCCTCCTCCTCCTCCTCCTTCAGCAATAGTAGGGATTGAATTCAGAATCTTGTGCCTTTACTACTTGAAACACATCTCCCAGCCCTTATTTTCTCCTTTTCACTTTTAAGTGTGTCTTGGCTATTTGGGAGTCTTATAAAGTTCCTTGAAAACTGTGCAATTAAAAAAATGGATTGAATGCATAAGAACGAACGAACATCTTACAACACAGTCTTATTCATGAATACCTCTTTAAGTTTTCATGGCCTTTCAATACATTTTTGTAATTTTCTCTATAGATCCTTGAATGTATTTTTAAGCTAATGTATTATATCTTACATTGAAAATTAGTTGCAAAGTTAGTTGCAATAATTCCCACTATCCCTTTAAGCTTGTCCCTTGGGGAGTTCATTTTCTCTCTCATGAAGAAGAAAATGGATTCATCAGCCCTTTGAGGTTGGGTTGGCCTTGTGAATTGCTTTGGTAGAAGTCATGTTGCAGAATTCCTAAGACTAAGCTTTTAGGAGGTCTTGAAATTTTGCTGTGGCCTTTTGAGTGACTCCTTGGATACTTCCATGGGGAAATGCTTGTTTTAGCCCCAGAGAGCTGAGATAAACTAGAGTAGCTGAGAATTCCAAAGCCTCCTGGCCAACAGCCAGCATCAGTCACCCGACATATGAATGAGGCCATTTTAGACATTCAGCTCCCCAAATCAAGCTGTTGGATGATAGTTATACATGACCTCAGGCAGCAGCAGTAAATAAACTGTCTGTTTTGAAACCAGCCCAAACCACTGTTACAAAGAACTGCAAGCCAATGAAGTTATTTTAGCTTTAAGTTGCTCAATTTTGGGGTGGTTTGTTACAGAGCAATAGAAAACAGATATCTTGATACTGTGTCTAATAATTTGCCTATTCTTTTCAATTTGCTCCATAGAAAAATCACATAATTTGAACAGAATGGCAGTTTTGGTTTTGTTTGTAATCTTTTTTGGGGGAGAGAAAGGGTGAGTTTGTACTGAGGCTTGAACTCAGGGCTTTGACCCCTTACCTGGCCATTTCTGCTTAAGGCAAGTACTGTGTGGACCACAGCTCCACTTCTGGCTTTTTGCTTGCTGATTGGAGATAAATATCACACAGATATGTCTGCCTAGGCTGGCTTTGAACTGTGATCTTCAGACCTCAGCCTCCTGAGTAGCTAGGCATGAGACATTGGTGCCTGGCAGATGCTTTTTGTTTTGTTTTGTTTTGTTTTTGGGTCCAGTCGTGGGGCCTGAACTCTGGGCTTGGGCACTGTTCCTCAGCTCCTTAGCTCAAGGCTAGCACTCTACCACTTGAACCACAGCACCACTTCCGGCTTTTTTCTTTTTGCTTATGTGGTGCTGAGGAATCAAACCCAAGGCCTCAGGCATGCAAGGCAAGCGCTCTGTCACTGAGCCAATTTCCTAGCCCCGATGCTTTGGTTTTTAATCTGCAGCCTTAAACAGCATTTTTTGCTTCATCTTATGCTATTTGTATTTTCTTGTTGGACTTTTTTGTTTTGTTTTTCTGCAGTGCTAGGAATTCAACCCAGAATAACATCCCTATCCTTTGGTTTTTTGAAAGAAGATCTCCCTAGCCTAGCATCAAATTCAAGATCCTCTTGTGTCCCTTTCCTTAGTATTGGGATTATAGGTATGAGTTACCATGCTGGGCTTACTACGCGTTAAGTTAAAATTTTTTTTTTGTGATTTCTTTTGTGGCATACGAATTATTAAAGAAGTACATTTTAAATTTAAGTTTTAAGTTACTGGTTTCTAATTAATTTGTAGTCAGAGAATGCAGCCTGTCTGATCTCAGCTCTTCAAAATTCATTGAGACTTAGGTCCTAGAAAATGATCAGATTTTGGAAACCATTCTATATGTTCTTCAGGAAAGTATGCATTATTTGATTGGAAAAGATTTTACACATTGAAAACTAAGTTTATATATTGGCATACTAAAATGGCATGTCTTTATCTTCTTTTTAATTCTGTTCAAAAAATGGAGTCAAGGCAGGCGTGTTAATGCCTAATACTGCCAAGTAGATTTGTAGACTTCGCTCAGTAATGCTATTAAGTTTTACTTCATTTACTTACAGACTAATTTAGTCAACTTTCAGTATTCATGGGAGATTAATTACAAGACTCCTCTGAGATAAACTCTCAGAATGCTCAAGCCCCTTGTATGAAAAGGCACAGTATTTACATAGAACTGACACATATCCTCCTGTGTGCTTAAAATTGTTTCTAGAGTACGTTTTCGTTTTTTCTTTTTTCTTTTTGGTCAGTCATGGGGCTTGACCTCAGGGCCTGGGTGCCATCCCTGAGCTTTTTTGCTCAAGGCAAGCACTCTACCACTTTGAGCCACAGCACCACTTCCAGTTTTCTGGTGGTTAACTGGAGATAAGAATCTCACAGACTTTGCTGCCCCAGCTGGCTTTGAACTGTGATCCTCATCTCAGCCTCCTGAGTAGCTAGGATTACAGGTGTGAGTCATTGGCACCCGGCTCGTGTTTCGTTTTTCAGAATACAGTGGTTTTGATCCCTGCTTGGTTGAATCTGCTGGTGTGGAACTTTTGTATGCAGGGAGCCAACTGTGATTAGATGTATACAATTCATCTTTAATGTCTGCTTAGCACTGTAACTCTTAATATCATGTAGTTAATCTCTGTAGCGGATGCCGTTGATGCTTATACTTGCACACAACTTAGACTCTGAAGGCTGTTTTCTGCAACTCTGTTTGAAGAATATATTTGGCCTATACTCAAGGCTCAACTGAAAGTGTTGGCCAACTTCTTAAGACTCCAGAGAGGCCCTAAACTAATGATAGAGAGTTGGTGGATCAGTACCCTGGCTTCCTTGCCTCTGTTTGATTGCCTAACTGTTTAACACTTTCTTCCAGTACTACCCATGGCCTTGAGCTCCATTTCCCTAAAATGTTAATTGGCTCTCATCCCTTTCCTCATCTGCCTCCCTACTACCGTACTGCTATTTTGGAAATGAATTATTTGCATTCAAATTCAGGGCATCCTGATTATTCTTAATAATTAGGGTAGCCATCTATTTGAGGGTACTTTTGGCAAGCTAAAAGGTGCTATAATTCGAATGTGGTATGTATCTACCCCCAAAGATTTATGTGTTGGACTTGGACCAGAGTATGGTGGTGCTGGGTGGTCACTGGGGGTTGCCCTCGGAAAGATCTCTGAGGTCCCCAGAGATCTTCCTTCACCTTTTTCTTTCTTTGTACCAGTAGTAGGGCTTTAACTTAACACCTAGGAGCCATCCCTTAGCTTTTTTAACTCAAGGCTGGTGCTCTTCCACAAGCTATAGCTCTACTTCTAACTCTTTGCTGATTAGCTGGAGTCTCACAGACATTCCTGCCCCCACTGGATTCTAACTAGAATCCTTAAATCTCAGCCTCCTGAGTAGCTAAGATTACAGGCATGAGACACCGGTGCCTGGCTTACTTTCTTTACTTGCTACCTATACACTTCCACAGATAATCTGATACACTGCCTACAGCCTGGCCCTCAGAATTCCCCAAGTATCTTGCACGCCTAAGCTTTTGTACCTGCTTCTCCTGCTTAGAATGTGTCCTCTCATCCTTCTTTTAATGCTTAACTAATCTTTCTAAGACTAAGCTCAGGCTCATTCTCCCCAAAATATCTTTACTGAAGTCCCTAATGTGGGTAGAGATCTCTCCTACTTTCTCCCAGAGTACCTTGTAGCTATGTGTCATAGCATTTCATATACTAGATCATAATAATTTTCTTACTTATCTTGTCATCCTCCATGAGATTAGCTTCTGGGTAGGGACCATGGACATTATCCTGGGTGTAGCACAAAATTTGGTTAATGGTAGATAAACAATTATCTGTTGAGTAAATTATAAAAAGCCCACCTGGATGAATAAATGATGGTTTTGGAGTGGGAAACTTAAGAGATTTGAAAGGATAGTGAAAGAAGATAAAAGGAAATGGTTCATATAGTTAAGTGGTTCATTTTGTTCCTGCTTAAGTGAAAGAAGGTTCTTATTTAATTTCATCAAAACTTTATTGAGCATCCAGCATGTGCTAGGCACTCTGCTAGATGCTAGTAATACAAAGATAAAGATCAAAACAAAACGAACAACAACAACAAAAAATCCACGTTCTTACTTACCCCCCCAATATAAGGCAGATTTGGCTTGAGCCTGGGAAGCCAGCCCCTGAGGGGTTCAGCACCAGGGTGTGGCATGGTCTCATCTCACCCTAACCTTCACCCCTATATCTCAAGGCTGACTTAGCAGGTACCACTTCTCCAATGTCTTAGCTACCTGAGCAGCTTCTCCTTATATGCATTATGAGGAGTGATGTACCCTGTAAGGTTAGGGGATCTTTCTCATTAAAAAAGGGAAGATGCAAAGAAAGATACACTTGCTTACATGAACCCAGGAAGGATCTAGGGGACTGGCAAGCTGCTGACAAGCATGCTATTGGAGTGAGGGTAGAGGGGACAAACTAATCTTGGTGCTCTTAGGCTGGGGCAATGCACGGCTTGATAAGAAGGGGCTGGATACAAGATGACTTGAGAGTTGCTCATAAGGGAAGTAGACATGTGGTTCAAATGATAGAGCACTGGCCTTGAGCAAAATAGCCTCACAAGAGTGCAAGGCCATGAATTTAAACCCTAGTTCAAAAAAAGGCCAGGAACTGGTGGCTCATACCTGTAATCCTAGCTACTCAGGAGGCTGAGATCTGAGGATTGTGGTTCAAAGCCAGCTCAGACAGGAAAGTCCATGAGACTCTTATTGTCATTTAGCCACCAAAAAAACCCAGAAGTGGTGCTGTGGTTTAAAGTGGTAGAACACTAGCCTTGAGAGAAAAATCTCAGATATAGGACTTGGGCCCCAAATTCAAGCCCAACAACCACCACAAACAACAAGTTGTTTACAGGATGGTCAGAGCTGAGACTTAGAAGATAAGGAGGGGTCAGGGATACAAGGCCTCCCAAGAACAGTAGGAAGGAGAGGACAGAATACCTGGGGCTTCTTTCTCTTTCTACATTTTAACTACCTATCTTTTTGCCCAATAGATTATTGCCTCTCCTCCAAACTATTCCAAAGTGGTGGCCACTGTAGACTACCTAGTACCCAGCTCCTTCGTATTCAGAGGGTAGGATGATTGAGGAGTTTGCGCTATCTGGTGGTGTGGGAGGAAGGCAGCTGAGGGAGTGGGGTGGGAGTAGAATGTCTCAAGGATTGGATCAGGACTGGCATTGCCTGACTGAGCAGGCAAATAAGCGTCCTCTTCTCCACACCTTTTCTCTGAAGATTAGAATCTCATTCTTCCAGTTGGAGGAAGCTCCACCACCTTCCCAGGGATGATTGTGTGAAATGCTTGTTTCTTAAGGAAGCCAAGGAGAATCGTGAGGAGTTAAAAACAGATACCACCAATATAGCTTTCTGAGAGGAGGGTGAATAGACATGCCCTTCTTTAAGGGAATAGACACGGCCCATCTTTCCATGAACAGGGACAGGAAGAATGCCAAGCATGACCTGCAGATGTGTGTGTGTGTGTGTGTGTGTGTGTGTGTGTGTGTGTGTGTGTGTGTGTGTGTGTGTGTGTGTGTATTAGTTCTGGAGCTTGAACTCGGGGCCTGAGTACTGTCCCTGAGCCTTTTTTTTTTCCTTAAGGCTGGTGCTCTACCACTTGAGCCACAGCTCCACTTTGGGGAGGAAGCCAACATGGGGAGCTTGAGTGATTTGCTAGCACCCGGGTTCTGGGGTATATGGTATATGTCAGAACCCAGGAACTGAGCCCCCTGGGGAACTGTTCTAAGACAGGGCCTTCACATTGTCCTTAAGGACAATGGGGCACTGGGGGCAAGCGGTCTCCCTAATATGGGCTTGCAAAATAATAATAATTAATAATAAAAGCCAAAGAAATCAAGCTTCCAGAAGGAAAGGGAGTGGAGCGGGGAGCATTAAGAGCTCCCAGGATCATTATGGGGATTAGATTACTGATGTTAGTTTCAGAAGATCCTTTTTTTTTTGGAGGAGGAGGAGGAGGAGGGGGACAAGAAATTTAATCATCTATACAGTCCTAAGAGGGCACAACCTATACCCACGGAGAACAAAGCCAATAAACCCAGAGCAAACGCAACCTGGTTTCACCCCTAGATGAAGATGATGATGATGATGATGATGATGATGATGATGATGATGGCAGGGCCTGCTCTATGTCTGCGCATGCGCACACGGGTCTGTCCCCCTCCCTCCCTTAGTCCCCTAGGCCCGGAGGCTCCGGGACTTCTTAACCCAGCTCCCAGGACGGGACGCGCGCGCGTGGGCTGCGGATCACGGGGCGCCTCGCGGGGCTCCCCGGGGCGGCTCAGGCGCTGATCTCCACCGGGCTGGCCTCGTCCTGCTCGCGGATCATGTGCACGCCGCCGGCAGTCCGCAGTGTGCGCGAGGCGCTGCGCGAGCGGCAGGGCGAGCTGGGAGCCCGCGGCGGGGACGCCGTGTGGGTGCGGCCGCTGGCCGGGGAGGGCGCCGGGGAGCGCGGGTAGCGGCGGGCAGAGCGGATGGGCAGGCCCGGAGAGCGGCCTGGTACCGGGGGCGAGACGGAATAGCCCGGAGGGCCGGGGTCTGCCGTGCTCCGGGGCTCCGGAGCGGGGTTCTCCTCGGGGTCCGGAGAATCCTGCAAGGACACGGGGTGCGGGCATCAGGGGCCCTGGTCTAGCCTGGCCTAGGAGGCTGGGGCTGCGGAGACCTCCTTGGGTGTGGCTGGACCATCTGCTTTTCCTTCTCTTTCCTGAGACATGTACTAGACTAGTAGGGTGCCTAGCAGGTAATAATAGGCGCTCAGTAACTCGTGGACAAAGCTCTGAGTACTTTGTCCCTTTTGTTCACCAGTCTTGGGCAACCTGAAACCTTAAGTCATGAAATAGGAAACCAATAGAGCTGGTGTCCAAAGACTTAGATCTGGAACCTAGACCTGCTACTTACTTGTGTGCTTCATCCTGTGCAGATTGTATTTTCTAACCTGTAAAGCGGAGATGATGCTGGATGCGGGCATCTCACACCTGTAATCCTAGCTACTGAGAAGGCTGAGATCTGAGGATCGAGGTTCAAAACCAGCCTCAGCAGAAGAGTCTGCAAGACCCTTACCTCGAAGGAACCAATAAAAAGTCAGACGTGGAGGCGAAGCTCAAGAGCACCAGCCTTGAATGAAAAAGCTAAGGGACAGCGCCCAGGCCCTGAGTTCAAGCCCCAGTACTAGCACCAAAACAAACCAACAGATAAATAGGAATGCCAGAAAGATTTCACAGGTATCCCAGCATGTGCTGGGAATTCACTGCTGGTTTGTGGGACACCCATCCCCTAGAGCTTACCTTGTCCTTCAGGATGTAGAGTGCCATGGGGTTCTTCCGCTCCTGTTCTCCACTTCGTGGGAGGGTGTCTGCTGCACAGGGAAAAGAATAGGGTGGCTGGCCTAGGTACAACTCTCTCTACCAGCCAGCAGCTACACCCCTTCCTTCTTGAATAGTCAATGATAACCTTTACCAATGTGGCTGAATACTTGAAGTCCTACCTTGGCTTGTACACGTCCCTGTTCTGCAGTCTTCCAGAAGTTGGTAAAGGAAGGGCCCTGCAGAGCTGGCTTCCTTGTGGCCCATTTCCCCCCTTTCCCAGCAGCCCGCTGATCTGAGTATGGATGGGTGGGTGGGTGGGTGTTGGGGAGCTTACCTTCTGACTTCAGGCGGTCATCATTCTGATCCATGTACTCCAGGGAGTTTTGCTTCTCCAGCTTCCTCTTCTTCCTGCATATCAATCCATCCCCCCACCAAGAAAAGAACTATTGAATGGGAGCAGAGGACCTGGAGAAGGGACCCAGGAAGAGTTCTGATGACCATAAAGGAGGCCTTCTCATAGCAGGAAGATAGGCTGGGTATGAGGGGGGTAATAGGAGTAGTACCTGAGCTTTGGAATGGGTTACATTTAAGTTTGCATGCTGATGCTGTCACTAGCTTGTGGCTATGGGCAAGTCATTTATCCAACATGAGTCTCAAGAGTCTTCATGCATAAATTGGAGGCAATCAAACTTAAAACCCCAGCCCTACTGCCTGGCCCAAAGATCCTCAGCACATAAAACCATTATTTCTGGAGGCAATGAGCACAAGATACAATTCCATACATAATGGAAAGAGACATATCTTGGGAAAAGCCCTGGGAAGCAAGGCATCTGAAGAGATGAGAAAAGATCCCTGCGTGGTGGCTCATGTTTGTAATCCCAGCACTTGGGAGACAGAGGGAGAAAGACTGAGAGTTGGAGGTCAGCTTGGATTACATAGTAAGAACTTGCAAGAGAGGTGGGGGGGGAGAAGGGAGGGAGAAGGAGAGAGGGGGTGGGAGGAAGGAAAGAAGAAAGTGAAGGAGAGGAAAGGGGAGAGGAAGAAAAGATGGAGATAAAAAAAAGAAGAGAGGGGAAAGGAGAATAATGGAGGGAAGGGGAGGAGAGAAGAAAGAAGAGGAGAGGAGAGGATGGAGAGGAGAGGAGAGGGGAAGAAAGAAGAGGAGAGGAGAGGGGAAGGGGAGGGGAAGAGAAGATAAAGAGTCTATGATGTATGAATTCCTGCATTCAGTCCCAGGCACCTAAATAAATGATAGAGTTTAGGGCTGGAACAGACAGAAGGATTTGGGTGCATGGGTTGTGGAATTTGCCAGATTACCTAGACTTTTTGGAGGGTTTCCAGCAGGCACAGACTGTCACCAAGGTCACAAGGAGGAAGATGCCTCCTGTAGACAAGATGATGTAGAGGGAGCTTCTTCCTAAGGGGAGAGACAGACAGACAGACAGGTGGGAGAAACTTCTGGAAGGGGCAGTGGGTGTAGCAAGGAGAGCTTGTGGAAGGCAGAGAAAAAGAGCCTCAGGTGCCATGGCTGGCAGGTGGCAGAGCTGGCTCAGAGCCCACTCCCCACCTTGTCTGTCCTCCACAAATAATCGGCCCATCTCTGCCCTCCTTCTCCTCTCAGAGTTGCTCTCTGCCCTTAGCTCCACTGGGCACCTGACTCTCGGGCAGGCGGGAAGACTCACTGTACACGGTGATCTTGACCGGCAGGCTGCGGACCTGGCTGATGGGATTCTCCACCACACAGCTGTACAGGTCATCATCCTCCATGAGCACGCGGGTGATGGTGAGCACCTTTTGGTCTGGGGACAGGAGCATTCTGGAGTCGTTGAGGAGGGGCTTGCCATCCTTCAGCCATGTGTAGCTGGGCTTGGTGCCGTTCTCATGTGAGCAGTTGAGGGTGAAGCCCTCACTGAGCTCAAGCACAGTGGTTGAAGCCACGACCACCTGCGGCCTTGAAATGGGCACTAAGCCCCAGTGGAAGAGCCAGTAAGTCATGGGCAAGAAAGTGTCTCCCTCCCCCCGCCCCCCGCCCCGCCACTTTTGTTTTTGTCAGTGGTGGGGCTTGAACTCTGGGCTTGGGCACTGTCTCTCAACTCTTCAGCTCAAGGCAAGCACACTGCCAATTGAGCCACAGCACCAATGGTGCTGTTTTCGGGTGGTTAATTGGATGTAAGATTCTCACAGACTTTCTTGTCTGGGCTGGCTTTGAACTGCAATTCTCAAATCGCAGCCTCCTGAGTAGCTAGGATTATAGGTGTGAGCCACAGATGCCCGGATCCCTTTCCCTTTTTAAAAAAAAAAAATTCCCTGAGCCAGGCATTGGTGGCTCACGCCTGTCATCCTAGCTATTCAGGAAGCTGAGATCTGAGGATTGAGGCTCAAAGCCTGCCTGGGCAGGAAAGACCATGAGACTCTTCTCTCCAATAAACCACTCAGAAAACCAGAAGTGGTGCTGTGGCTCAAGTGGTAGAGCACTCTTCTTGAGCTGAAGAGCTGAGGGATAGTGCCCAGGTTTAGTTCAAGCCCCATGACCAACAAAAAAATAAATAAAATAAATGAATTCCCTACATTCCAATATGCCATGAACTCAGCTTGTGGACTGAGGTAAAGACATGCCTAAAGAGTTCCTCAGTGCAGTCCCTTCCCATCGTTCCTTCTTCCATTCATTCATCCACCCATTCATCCGTTTACTCATTCCATTTCTCATGTCCCTACTAAGTGCAGGGAGCACAATGCTGAACAAGACAGCCTGGTGTCTGCCTTGATTCTTCCTAAGTACCTTTCCAAGACCACTGGGCTTTCATGTCTCCAAGCAGCTTGGAAGATACTTTAGTTAGGAGAAACCTTAGTTCTAAGTATCTGCGTTCGTGTCTTGGCTCTAGCAGTTCTATAGGCTTGGACAACTGATGCCATCTCTCTGTGCCTCAACTTACCTCATCTATAAAATAGAGAGAGTGACATTTACTTTGCCTAAATGAGTGTAACTCTAGGAGCTGACATAGGTAGCTTCTGGCACACAGCAAGGACTCTGTCCATGTTGGCTGTAATCAATCATTTCCCCCCCTCCACCCTGCCACCCGGCTCCCACAATCTAATGTCTGTGCTCAACTCCACAGTGCCTTGGTTGGTGTTCTCTTGGGTCTAGCTAGTGTGCTGGGCAGACCCTTCCACAGCCCCAGCCACCTGTCCTGCCTCCATCCTGGTCAGAGAGTTTTACCATCGACAGTGAGGTTGATGGTCTTCTCCCCCGTGAACGTGTCATCGGTGATGGAGATCTCCACCTCGTAGGTGCCCTCGTCAGCCAGCTGCAGGTCACTGAGAAGCAGGGAACCATTTTCAAAGAGTCGGATACGGTCTCGATAGTCAGGCCGCAGGTTGCCGATGACTTCAGTGCCAATAGACTGCACCACGGTCACGGGCTTGTCTCGCTTCAGCTGCCACTTTACCACGGGCTTGTCACTGCTGGTGCTGCTGTACTGCACGGAAAGCAGAGCTGACTTCCCCACGGTGCCATGGATCAGACGTACCGGGCTGGTGATGTTCACCCCCTCCAGGGGGGCTGCAAATAGCGTCCCATGGGGAAGAAGGTTAGGCCCAGAACCTTACCCTCACCCACCTTTAAGTCCCTTGATCTCCCAGTACCTTACCCTGTGGGTCCTTCATTTCCTCTGTCATTAACTCTCCCATGGTGGCTCTATGCTTTGGTGTCCTCACAGCCATCCCATGGCTCTCCTATTGCCTGGTTCTCTGCCTCCCTGGCCCTTTTTCCATTGCCTTCCTCTTATAGGAGATTTAGCCTACCTTCGATGTCTTTATTCATAGAAATAAAACATCTCCTATGTGCCAGACACCTTTATCCTATGGCCTTCAGATAAATCAAAAGCAACGCAGATAGAAATCTTTGCACTCCCGAAACTTATAGCTCATTGGATAGCAAGGGGGAATTTGTCAAACTTGAACACTGGGATGAGTGGGAAGCAGAGAAAGCATGGGAAGGTAGATCCACAATGCAAGAGTATGTCATAAGAGGGGGTCGAGAAAGGGGCAGCTTAGGGGTTCAAGACATGGGTACTTTCCGTCATAGCAAGAGTATCTGATCTTTACCCCAGAAGCAAGTAGCATCTTTCTGAGCCTGCCCAGTACAAAATAGAGGAAGAATTTGGATGGATAGACTCAGAAGAGCCTTGCAAGACTTGCCTCTAGCCTACTAGCACTTGGGAGGCAGAAGGATCATGAGTTTAAAGCAAGTCTATTCTATACAGTGAGACCTTTATTTAAAAAAAAAAAAAAAAGCAAGCCAGGCACTGGTGGCTCACACCTGTAATCCTACCTACTCAGGGGGCTGAGATCTGAGGATTATGGTTCAAAGCCAGCCTGGGCAGGAAAGTCCGTGAGACTCTTATTTCCAGTAAACCACCAGATAACTGGAAGTGGCACTGTGGCTCAAGTGGTAGAGCACTAGCCTTGAGCTGAAGAGCTGAGAGACAGTGCCCAGGCCCAGAGTTCAAGGCCCACTACTGAAAAAGAAGGCAAAAACTACCATTTACTGCACAGATTTAGGCAAGCAAATCTTTCTAAGTCCCTTTCTTCTTGCTTATAAAATAAATATATCATTATAAAATGAAGAATAGTAACAATAATAACAGCAACTACCCTTTCATAACCATAGGATTGTTAAGCACCCCAGTTACTGTTGTGTAGTGGAAAGAACACAAGTTTGAGCATCAAAGATTAGGCCTTCTGCTGGGCTGTTTGATCTATGAAAAGCCACTTACCTGTTTGGGGTCAGATTCCCCTAAGTAATTTGAGTAGAGACTATATGGCCTCATGGACTATAGGATTTTAGGACCTGTCCAGGGGAGTCCTATTCAGAGACACATCTCATATTCTGAGGCTTCGTAGTAGATCTGGCGCCTAAATGGATGCTGTTCATTAGTGTTACTGGCCAAATAGAGCATCCCAACGACTCAAAAGAGAGTCCTCTGGAAAGAATGCTGGTAGGAATCAGGAATCAGGGTTTAGCTGAATAGACACATGCCAGGTTCTCAGTCCCTCTGTTCTCCAGTTGCTTCCTTTTACCCTCTTTGTCTCTGAATCTTCCTATCCTTCTTGTCCTTACTTCTTACTCCACTATAATGCAGTCTAGAGTTGAGGAAGCTGAGCTATGCTTTCTCATTCTTCCTCTCTTCTGTTCTAGGGAGTCTAGACCAGAACAAGAGACAATTAAAACTTTATAGTTGTTTGTGGCAGGGTAGGTCAAAGCAAATTTTATTCATTAAGCATATTCAGTCTATTTTCAGAACTGGTACTTTCTTTAGTAGTGAGCTCCTCACCTTTGGAAGAAGTCAAGAAAAGACCAGTTGACTTTCCTTTCACCTCTCTGGGTCTCTTTCTTTGACCTGTAAGCCTTTTCTAACGCTAATATTCTATGACCCATTACCATCAATGTATCACAAAACTTTGAGTGGAAAAGATGGCTATAAGAATTAGGACAGGGGCTGGGAAGGTGACTCAGTGGTAGAGCGCTTGCTTTGCATGCCTGAGGCCCTGGGTTCGATTCCTCAGCACCACATAAGCAAAAAGAAAAAAGCCAGAAGTGGCTCAAGTGGTAGAGCACTAGCCTTGAACTGAAGAGCTGAGGGACAGCGCCCAGGTCCAGAGTTCAGGCCCCACAACTGGACCCCCCCCCCAAAAAAAAAGAATTAGGACAGTCTAGATGTGAATTTTTGAACATTTTATGTTTGTTGTTAAATGGAAGTCTTAATTTGAGGAAGGCCGAGTGGACAAAATAGTTTTCAAACATTATTATTATCTTAAGTAGTTTCACAAAGGGGTTTCAACACAACATACCCATTTATGAGCACAAATGCACCTAGATCAGTATAACCCTGTCCATCCTTCTATCTCAACCTACCTCATCAAACTTTTTTTTTTTTGGTCAGTCATGGGGCCTGAACTCTGGGGCTGGGCGCTGTCCCTCAGCTCTTCAGGTGAAGGCTAGCGCTCTACCACTTGAGCCACAGTGCCACTTCTGGCTTTTTCTGCTTATGTGGTGCAGAGGAATTGAACCCAGAGCCTCGTGCATGCAAGACAAGTACTCTACCACTGAGCCACTTTCCCAGCCCCTCATCAAACTTTTTTAAGGCATTTTTATTCCTATAAAATTTTTCATCAAAATAGAAATAAATATAATGTTGGTCTAACTCACCTACCTAAGTACAATTTGTGGAAACATAAATCATGTCCTCCAAGTAATGGGATCTACTAGGAATCCCTAGTCTGTGTACTAGGTGGAGATCCATTTGGCCATATGATCTTAAGGTTACTTGCAACTCTCTGTGATTACTTAAATGGGATTTCTAAATCAGATCTCAGGTTTGGCTTGATTTAGAAAAACAAATTCTCTAATTTCTTCAATTAAGCAAAGGAGACTTTAGTATATATGACCCGAGGTGTTTTTGAGAAAGGCCATGAAGAATATGGTAGTGATGGCACATAGGGAGCATCTTCCTCCTCCTCAGGATGCAATAGGGGATATACACACCAGTTATATGTGCAGAGCCTTCCTGTGGGTTAGCCAATCTAAATAACAACCATGCTGTGGTGTGCATTGTGGTCTGTTTAGGTATTAGAAGCTAGAAGCAGTGAAACCTTTAAGAGGTAGAGGAGTTTAGCTTCACTGAAGGTGGTGAGAGGTTAAAGGAGTTTTTTGTAGTTTTAAATTGATTCTCCAGAGAAAGTTATTTAAAAAAAAAAAAAAGAGCCTAACCCATCTCTGCCTTCCTATTTTTCCATGAGATCTTTCTCTCTCGCACACATTCCCTGAAGTCATCTGCCCTGGTGTGCTGCAGTTAGACCCCTTTCCCCCGTCACCAAAGCCCAGGGTCAAGCTGTTTGGATGGACTTTCTACCCCGAATGTTGTAAGTTTAAATAGCATCTTTTTATTATAAAGTACTCAGCTTTGAGTATTTTATTATATCAGTTGGAAACTAACACAGATCAAACTTTGAGATTTCTATTTCCGTATACCATGGCTGGAAGGGACAGCCTTAGCACTAAGATGAAGAGATTCTCCCTCTCCCTTCTATAGCTCTGACCTCCCTTGAGTTTCTCTGGCTTAGACTGTCACCTATCTCATCCCATTCCAAGGTCCCAGGAGACCTTTTTTCTTTTGTGTCAGTTCTGGGCTTGAACTCAGGGCCTGAGCACTGCCCCTGAGCTTTTGTGTTCACTTTACCACTTGAGCCACACCTCCATTTCTGACTTCTTTTTTTTTTTTGGTAGTTCATTGGAGATAAATCTCATGGACTTTCCTGCCTAGGCTAGTTTCGAACCATAATCCTCAGATCAGCCTCTTGAGTAGCTAGGATCATAGGCATGAACCACTGGCACCCAGCTCCCAGCACCCCTTTTAGTGATGTCTTTCCTCTCCCATTCTGTTCTTCCTATAAGGTTAGATAATTTATGTTGGATTAAAAACACTGGGGAAACTGCAGTCTATGGATTAACTCAGGCCATATTCTTGTCTAAGTGGCTACTCTCCTTCCTTAAGCCTGTGAACATGGCATTCCGGGGAGTGGAGGACATTCATCGTGTTTATATGGGTCATACATAGTCATACACCCATGTTCACATGAAAAAATGAGCAGACTTTGCTAAGCAAAGGCTGTTTTGCAAGAACTGTAGCCAAAATCAGAATCTACGTTAAACTCAGGATTCCACACTTTCTTTTTTTTTTTTTTTTGTCGGTCGTGGGGCTTGAACTCTGGGCCTGGGCGCTGTCCCTCAGCTCTTCAGCTCAAGGTGAGCGCTGTACCACTTGAGCTACAGTGCCACTTCCGGTTTTCTGGTGGTTTATTGGAGATAGGAGTCTCACGGTCTCTCCTGCCCGGGCTGGCTTTGAACCGCGATCCTCAGATCTCAGCCTCCTGAGTAGCTAGGATTACAGGCATGAGCCACCAGCGCCCGGCTTAGGATTCCACACTTTCAAACGACATGGAGAACTGGAACAGGAGCCAAAGCAAGACACAGAAGTGAGGAAATGGCTCACAAATGTAGCCCAGAGTGGCAATAAAAAGAATTAGGACTATTCAACCTGGAGAAGTAATTAACATAGGCATTGTCTCTGAGATATCATTATGTAGAAAGTTTTTGTTCCCACCTAAGGCTCAATAAAAGGAAACTAACATCCCATTAAGAAGTTCCTGTGGACCTCAACAATGCTCTTTGGATTAGATCAGACAAGGAAATTTCCAGAGTTGTGTGCTCACTCATCTTGTCCTCAAGGCTGGCACTGTACTACTTGAGTGACACTTTCAGCCTGGTTGTTTTGCTGTTATTTTTGGAGATAAAGTCTTGAGGATTTCTGTGTCCAAGCTGCCTTTGAACTGTGATTCTCCAGATCTCCGCCTCCTGTGGAGCTAGGCTTATAAATGAGAGCCACCCATTCTCAAAAGAATAAATCAGTTGTGACTTGAAGGAAAGTCAGACTTCCAATATAAGAATGTATCTGAAAAGAGCTTTGGGCTCCCTTTATAGCTTTTTCATTTAAAAACAAACCATCCAACCACTATCTACTCATATTTGCTGGGCAAATATTTCCCTTTTATAATACTCACCACAAATTTACCTTTCAAAAGTGTCAATGGGATCTGGTTTCAGTATTCTAATGCCAAGAACTGTAGCTATATCCCCTTTTACCAGAAACATTTTCTTTCTCCTTAAAGAAACCCCTCCATTTCTTCATCCATCATGGACACCCTTCCCTGGGATTTCTCCAGTTACATTCTTTGTGCGGGGAACTTGACCCACACATAACAAAGGACAGCATACAGCAATGTCTTCTAAAAGGAAAGACACATTGTTTTCTGCTTTGGCTCTTAGTTATCATTCCTAATGATACAACAGCCTCAACCCGTGCTGTTGCTATCTAGATGCATTACTTATCGTATAAATGTAGGGGCTATTGTGTTGTATTGTTATCCTGTTGAGGCCTAAGACTGTGAAATCATTTAAAGTACCAATCATTCAGGAATGGGAGAGAAAAACATCAGGAAACAGAAACTGTGAAGAAGGCCCTTGGAATACAGAAAGAGAAGACTCTAGAGATTTTTATATGGTCACAGATACCTAGCTGTATGAATTAAAAATAGCATGTAGACAAGATGTTTGTGAATTGAAACATTCACTGTTGTTAAGCTCTCCCAACTGACCTTCAATTTAATACAATACCACTGAAGACCCAGGAGGTTTCCTTTTTGATATTGGTACAAAATTAGCTCAATAGAGTAAAACAGGACATCCCAAAAATATGTCAGTGGGAGTACAAATCAATACAACTACTTTTTTGGGGGGGAGGGGGCGGTCATGGGGCTTGAACTTAGGGCCTGGATGCTGTTTCTGAGCTTTTCTGCCTATAGCTAGTGCTCTACGCACTTTGAGCCACACTTTACTTCCAGTTTTCTGGTGACTAATTGGTGATAAGAGTCTCATAGACTTCGAAGCTGGCTTCGGTCCATAATCCTCAAATCTCAACCTCCTGAGTAGCTAGAATTATAGGCATGAGCCACCAGCACCCAGCTTGATTCAATTACTTTTGAAAACAGATCATATCAAGGAAAGCTCAACATGTTGTGACTTGGATATGGTTTACTTGTGTCCTCCAAGGATTTATGTTTCTGAAGCTTGGTTCTCAACGTAGTAATTTTTAGAGGTGGTATATAGAACTTTTAAAGGCTGGAGCCTAGCAGAACTGCTTAGCACATTGGAAATGTGCCCTGGCAAGGGGTAAATGTAGTTTTCCTGGGACCCTAGTTAGTTTCTAGTAATGTTTTACCTTCCGGTATCACCCTGTGATCTCTTCCTCCTCTTTTCCATCTGTGATCATGTCCTTCATAGCTTTATGGATTGTATATGAAGTATCCTTCCAAAAGGCTGAGTTTCCAGCATGGATCTAATTGTTGAGAGGTGATTAGATCATGAGGGTGCTAATTTCATGAATGGGCTAATTCACCAATGAGTTCATATAAGTGGGCTATTAAGAGGTGGAGTCTGATTAGAAGAAGTAGGTCACTGTGAGATGTGTATATCTTGAAGAGTTTATCTTGCCCCATCTTCTTCCTGTCTCTCTTCCTATTATCCATGACAAGGTGAGACAGTTTCTCAACCACATACTCCAACCATCATGATGTTCTGCCTCACCATGCATTGGTCCAGAAGCAATGGAGCCAACTGACAATGGACTGAAACCTCTCAAAGCCAAAATACAACTTTCCTCCTTTAGGTTGTTTTCTCAGGTGTTTTGCAATAGCAAAATCTACCAGGATCAGGCTGATACCAGCACCATACTCTTGAATCTTTAGAACCATGAGCTAAATTAACCTCTTTATTTTACAAAGATATCAGGCCTAGAATATTTTGTCATACTAAAGAAAAATATACTAAGAGAATCTATAACTCAGCAATTCTATTCCAAGATATATTCACAGATGAAATTTGTATATATTGTATATATTTACTAAAAGTCATATACCAGAATATTTCAACAACTCTGTTCATAAAGCCTGAGTTGAAGATTGGTTTAGAAACAACCAGAGTATCTACCAAAATGGGAGAGATAAACTGTGGAATACCAAGCAATGAGACCAAATGACAATTATAATAACAATATACATAAACCTGGCAAACTGTTCAGCAAAGGAAGCTAGATACAAAAATGCATGCACATAATTTCAACTATAGTGTTCACAGACAAGCAAAATTAATATGTATTATCAATTAGGATGCTCCAGAAATCCTCAAGAGAGGGCAGTAGTAACTGAAATACTAAGGGGCTGATTTTGAGGCACTAAATATTTGATTTCTTTATATGGGGGATTAATATTTGGAGTTACTTTTTATAGGTTCATCAAATTATGATTCCCATCCCCATCATTGTTTCCAGGCTATATTTTGGATCTTCTGAATGTAGTTTACACTCAACTTCACAAGCTGAATGTAGTTTGCCTAACGCAACTCATACTTTCCTCCCCACCAATGATGAACTGCTGGTTCTGCCTAAACACATGAAGCTATTTCAAGCTAATGACTTTTGCCTTTTTCCTCAACTGTAGTGCCCATATATACTCCTACCATTTTTCTCATCCTTTAAAATTCAATGCAAATGGAAGTGGTGCTGTGGCTCAAGTGGTAGAGTGCTAGCCTTGAGCATAAAGAGGCTCAGGGACAGTACCCAGGGCCCCAAGTTCAAGCCACAGGACCGGCAAAAAAAAAAATTAATTCAAATATTCCTACTACAGGAAAGCTAACCTGAGATACTACCCCCATCCCATTCTGCTCTGATTCCTATATATTATTTGTGTCTAACTCATGGTAGTTTCTGTGTTTGTTCAAATGATCTCTTCACTCTATCATGCATTCCTAGTCTCTCCGTAACCTTTGTGTGTTTATACACAGAAAATACATCTACTGTATTTAAAGTAAGATCAGTTCTCCAAGAGGTCAGTAGGGGGCGCTACAGGAGGTAGGTGTCTATGACATGGAATGAATTACAGCTAGGTTAGTGTTCCTACCCTAAACCAGGAGGCTGGTTATCTTCCAGCTATCCCATCTCCCATGCAGTTTACACTCAGAAAAGCAGAGGAGGGGTTTAGGGAGGTGCAAAATCAAGATTTTTCCCTCCCTCTCCCTCCTAGCCCCATCATAATCCTTTGGGAAGAATGCTGGACTGGCCCACGCCAACAAGTCATCCCATAAGAAGTGGCATAGTGCCCTCCATCTAATGTACTGAATGCCGTGGGAGCTCCTTTTGGGGGACCGGGCCTGAGGCGGGGTGGGGGGGGGCAGGAGACTCATGGAATGAAGAGATACATTCAACACCAATGCTTGAATTGTTGCTTCCCACAGCCTGAGCTCTCTCCCCTCCTCCCACCCCAAAGGCATTCTGGCCTTCAAATCTTCCCCTCCCTCTCCCTTGAAAGTCCTTTCTCCAGATCTTTTCTTACCCTTTGAGTCTCCTACCTGGCTGGATCAGAAGCAGGTAGACCAAAGGAGTGAGGTGCAGGGCCCTGGAGGCTCTGGACAGGGCTCCCCTTTCTCTCTTCATTTTGGGTGGCGTTCTCCAGCTCTGCTGCAGACAATTAGCATGATTTCTCCACTCTGGGCACGTCCCTTTGTACCACTCGGAGTTTCTCTGCCCGAACACAGCTCTGCCAACTTCCCTCTGAATACACAGAGCTCTGTGTATTGCTGGGCTTGTGCTTTCCCCTCACTCAGACCTGGCATTTTCTAGTATCCAAGCCCTGCATCCCCAGTTGGGATGCGATTCTGCTTAAGAGATCATCTCCAATGTAGGTTCCATTGTGAGGGGTTGCTGGTGGGGGTGGGGGGGTTCTTCACTTGTCTGAGCTGAGACCCACTCCCAGAGCAGATGACAATCTGGGCTCAGTGAAGGTACAGCGCAGGGACACACTGAAGGAGACCTTCTGTCCCAACCCACCCTGTCTCCACCTCATACTCCTTGTTCCTGAGAAGGAAGGTTCCTGCCAATAAGCTCTGGAAAGAGAGAGAAAGGAACTTTTGAAAAGCTAGGAAATGAGGAACTCCACAGAATTTCCATGGAATTTCTAAAGAAATGGGAAAACTCCTGTTTTACCTCACAGGAAGAAGATTGGAAGATAGCTCAAGTTCTGTTGTTTTTATACCTTTCCTCACCCTGGCTGGCATTCTCCTGTCATAGAATCACGTAGATGCTGGGTACATGCTCTGTTCACTCCCCTGCCTTCAGCCACTATTCGAGAACATGTCAGAGCAAAGATTAAGGTAAGGTCACCAGCCAGTATCCCAGCACAACAGTCTAGTCGTGGCATCCTGTGTCAAGGCTGTACATCTAAGCTCTACCCTGATGCAGCTTGTGACCATATCTCCTCATGGTGGCTGCTAGTAGGCATTCTTAGAAACTGAGTGGTACTGGGATGGCTCACTATGTCTCTTTGAGCCTCTGATTTCACATCTGTAAAATGGGGAGAACAATAGCCTCTTTGGAAGAATTGTTGGAAGGATTGGTGTAAATATGGCACATGAGAATGACTAGCACATTTTTTGTTAGTGAGATGATACTTAATGCTGAGTGTGACAGTACCTCCTGGGATCCCAGCACTCAAGAAGCTGAGGTGTAGGACAATCTGGAGTTCAAGGCTGGCCTGAACTACCTGGGGAGACCCTGTCTCTAAAAAAACAAGCAAGCAAGCAAACCAACAGAAATGATATTTAAACCATGTCATTAAAAGTGCCTTTTCTTCTTTTGTTTTTCATTCCTACAGGGATATTTTATTTAGTGAGACTAGAGTTCACAACTCTACTCAGTTGCCTCTCCCTGATCTGATATAAATGCACCAATGATCTTACCGCTTCCTCTTTTTTTTTTTTTCATATTGAACCAAGCCCTACTAGGCTGTTTTAGAACTGAAGCTTCATTGTATAGTTCATCTGAAAATACAGAAAGATAATATAGAGGAAGAAGAACTGGGAAGCATTGGTGTTGAATTTCACAGAGGAACTCCAAAAGATATTTAAAAACCCACTTTTTCTCTCTTTTTTGGAAGGGGGGTGGTACTAGGATTTTAACTCAGTGCTCCATGCTTGCTAAGCAAGCACTCTACCTATTGAGTCATGACCCTAGCCTTTTCCTCCTTTTGTAGCTCAGTACCTGTGACTTTTTCCTACGCAATGTAAAGCACCTGTTTTTCTCTAAAAAGCTCTTATTCCCGCAGGTTTGCAAAAGAGAAGACAAATTCAGCACTCAGCTTTTGACATTTAGAAATTCACATGGAGTTAGTAGCAAAATAAAAAGCTTAAAAGTCAGTAGCAAAATAAAAGGCTTAAAAGTCAGTCTTTGCAAAGAACAAAAGGATATTCTAATTTCTTTCTATCCATCCCTTTTACATATCTGTTTGGCAGGTGGTGGACCAAATCACTGAGTTCTTCTATGGTATAAATAAATAGGCCATTTTGCCTGTGATAGCTTGGCCTTGAGGCTTATTGGATGGGAGGTAGAGGAGCATATGAAGTTCGGGAAATAGCCTGAAATCTGCTGCTGCCTCCTCCTCCTCCTCCTCCTCCACCCCCTCACCTCCTCTTCCTACTCCTCCTTCTCTTTCTTTTTGCATGAAGAACTGTGGAAAATAAAATGTGTGAGAGAGAAACCAAAGAGGCATCTAAATCCTTAACAGAGGGATGAGACTAAGGCTACTCTACTTGCACAGAATTTTCAAGTACTGCAAAGTGCCTACAAGCCCTTGGGAGATTGAGAGGTGCTGGGAGGGTAAAGATCAGACAGAAGCCAGGTGCTGGTGGCTCACGTCTATAATCCTAGCTACCCAGGAAGCTGTCTGGGCAGAAAAGTCTGTGAGACTCTTATCTCCAATTCACCACCAGAAAACCAAAAGTGGTGCTGTGGCTCAAAGTGGTAGAGCGCTAGCCTTGCGCAAAAGAGCTCAGGGACAGTGCCCAGGTCCTGAGTTCAAACCCCAAGACCGACCAAAAAAAAATGTACAGACATGAAGCAGAAGATAGAGCAAAGAGGCCAGAGTGTATAGGGACTTTGATATCTCTTCACCAAGAGGTGATAACTATGGGACTAGCAAGGCTGTATTGGGAGCCAGCATGTAACTCATTAGACCTGGGAGCACCGTAGTAGGATTCTGAGACTATAAAATGAGTCCACTTCATTCTCTACCCCTGTTGCAACAAGGTCACCTTAGCTAGGCCACCTATACTTGCTGCACCCATTCTCAGAGAGGAGCTGGGGTTAGGGGAGGAAATGGGAAATCTTGTTTGCACAATTGTCAAGTTGCCCAAGCATGGACCTAGTTACCTGAAGAAATAGTTAATGTGGTTACACTAAAGTGTGCGTAACAGTAACCTGAAGGTTAGATGCTCACGTGAAGGTCACAGCAACTGCAAAGACATAAGGGCACTCCTTGGTATATCTGAATGTATAACATGCAAATTTGCAATCCTGGCTGAGAGGAGCAGACCTGGAGAAGCTTAAAATTGACAGTTTACATGTCTTTCTCTCCTAACAGACAGAGAACTTCTCCACCCTGCACCCTCTGGGTACTGGGAATTGAACTCAGGGTTTCACCACTTCCTAGGCAAGCACTCTGACATTTGGACTATGACCTCAGCGCTTTGGCTAACTCACTAGGCTCTCACTAATTTTGCCCATATCAGCTTTGGACTTCAACCTCCTGCCTCTGCCTTCTGCATTGCTGGAATTACAGCCATGCCTCACCATTCCCAGTCCAAGAGGACTCTTTAATTTAAGGCCTGTTTGTGTCCATTGTCTAGGCTTCCCTTTGTGCTGTCCTTCCACGAATGCTTTGGAGTTTCTTGCTGGGTGTGTTTGTCTAATTGTTGATATGGCTAATTGTTTTTGTTGTTGTTGTTAATGTTACATTTCTTTTTTTTAATCTCAAATATATGTCCATACTTGTTAACCTGCATGTCCATCCAATTCTTGAGTGAGATATTGTCATCATTGTGAAGGTTCTCCTAGGTAGTGACTGTAACTCTTCACTGCCCTGGGTCTTCTTCTCAGCCTAGCTCTGAGCACTGTAAATTTGGCTGCTTGCTGGGTGCTGATAGCTCTTGCCTATAATCCTAGCTAGTCAGGAGGCTGAGATCTGAAGCCAGCCCAGGGAGAAGAGTTTGAGAGATGCTTATCTCTAATTAACCACCAAAAAGCCAGAAGCAGAGGTATGGTTCAAGTGGTAGAGTGCCAGCCTTGAATAAAAAAAATAAGGGTGAGCACTCTGGTCCTGAGTTCAAGTACTTGCACAAAAATAAAATTAAAAAAAGTCTGCTCCAACAGTGGGGTAAACTGCCTGTCTGACTGATGGCAGTCCGGCCCTGCTTAACTAAGGTTCTCAACCCTAGGTTTTCTAAGCACCCCAGCAGATTCATTTCCAACTGCACTGTCCTCTTCTCAGCTGGCCCAGTTCTCTTGGCCCCTGCATTCTGCATAGTTGTTTCTGGTTCTTCCTCCTTTGGCACCGTCTTTGGGGCCCTGAGATCAGACTGCTCACTCTTGTGGCAAAGGCAGTCCAGATATGCTGTGTTCAGAGAGCCCCTGCAGTAAAAGAGTCCCCCCAACTCCACCCCATACCCACGCTCACACCCACCAGGCGAAAGTCAGAAGTGTACACCTCTGGATCAGGAGAAAGGAGCAAGCAAGAGGTGTTAACCGAGTCACAACCTGAAATGGAATAAAGAAATGGAAAAAATGGGAAATGGAATAAAGAAAAACCAAACTAAGAAGCAGGGTGGGGAATTGTAAAAGGGAGCCAGTCTTCCTGAAGGTCTTGCAAGAGTGACAGGACAGGGCTGTCACTAGCATGCTTGGCTAGCATGCATGAAGCCCTGGGTTTGATTCCTCCATCTCACATAAGCAGAAAAAGCCAGATGTGGTGCTGTGGCTCGTGGTAGAGTGCTAGCCTTGAGCAAAAGAAGCTCAAGGACAGGACAGTGCCCAGGCCCTGAGTTCAAGCTCCAGGACTGGCAAACAACCAAACAAAACAACAACAAAACAACTTGTGAGCTCCACAGGTTGAAACAGATGTTGAAGCATTTGGATTTGGAGATTTGAGATGGGCAGTCTGTATGTTAGGGCAATGAGACATGGAAGGGAAAGAAGCCAATACAGGTAGTATTTCAAGCACATGACTATCATAGACAACTAGAACTTAATCTTTCTGAGAAATCAGTGAGATAGGGAGTCATTCCTCCCAGTTACATCTGAAGGCATGGGAGCTGGGACACGCATCTACCAACTGCCAACAGATATGGGCTGCTGAGAGCTGTTTCTTTTTCTTTCTTTGTGAGACCAGGACTTGAACACGGTACCTGATGCTTTGCTCATCCTCTGTTACTCTACCAGTTGAGCCATGCCACCAAGCCCTGAGAGTTGTTTCTATGGAGTAGGAGAAAATTAATGACAGAGACTTCTAATCTATCACATCGAGGTATCCTGCCCAAAACTTCTGTGTGTGTGTGTGTGTGTGTGTGTGTGTGTGTGTGTGTGTGTGTGTGTGTAGATTTCAGTGTCATTTTTTACTTAATTCTCCCAGCACCCATTTTAGACTGAGACTAAAATCCCATTTTACAAACAAGGTAACCTGAACTAGCAAGAGGTTAGCAACTTGCTAAAGTCACATAGTTACTAACTGGCAGGCATTATTATTGTTATTATTATTATTATTATCTTTAAATAGTTGTACAAAGGGGTTTCAACCCAACATGTCAGTTTATGAGTGCAATGCATCTTGATCCATGTTATCCCTCACATGGTTCTCCCACCACGTTAATCCCAGAAATCAGGTGGATCACCCACAATACTTAGACTTTTGTCTGTCCCCAGTCTCATCGTGTGCAGGAAGTCCCTGCTCTGTGTACTTAATCCTCAGTCCTATCCAACTTTGTACCCCCAGCACCTACTCTCTGACGAGCTCAGGATGTGAGGTGGCTTTCTCTGCTCACTCCTTGTGTCTCTATTACTAACGGTATTTTTTGGTTTTGTTTCTAGGCTATACATGAAATGGTGCTGGAGTTGTCCCTACTCGAAGTTCAGTTTTGTTTTGTTTTGTTTCTGATGGAGAAAGGGCTCAGGAGGCAAACAGCAGCCAGAGAGCTTGTAAAGCTGCTGGACATTGCCTAGGAAACAAGGAATTTGTGTGTGGCTTTGTGTTGCAAGGAGGCAGGGCCCAGCTCCTCTGAACAAGAGGCAGATTAACTAGCCCCCTGCAGAACAAAGTCAGCTTTTCTTATGGCCTGGACAGTGAGGAATGGCCTATCCTAAGGACTTAATTTTTCTTTGTACTTGAAATCACTTCTGAGAAACATCAGATACAAAGTGGAGATGAAGCCAGGCACTGGTGGCCCATACCTATAATCCTAGCTACTCAGGAGGCTGAGATCTGAGAATCACATTTCAAAACCAGCATGGGCAAGACTCTTGTATCTAATTAACCACCGGAAAACCAGAAGTAGAGCGGTGGCTCAAAGTGGTAAGATGCTAGTGTTGAGTGAAAGAGCTAAGGTATAGCACCCAGGCCATGAGTTCAAGCCCTATGACTGACCAAATAATAATAATAATAAAATTTTTAAAATGGAGATGGGGTTAAAAAGGGACCTTCTCTAGCACCTTCAACCTGACCATCCATTTGGGGTCCTGCAGAGTTCTAGAAATATGGAGAGTCACTCAGAGTAAAGAGTTCTGTGGAGGGCTGGGAAGGTGGCTCAGTGGTAGAGCGCTTGCCTTGCATGCTCGAGGCCCTGGGTTCGATTCCTCAGCACCACATAAGCAAAAAGAAAAAAGCCGGAAGTGGCACTGTGGCTCAAGTGGTAGAGCGCTAGCCTTGAGCTGAAGAGCTGAGGGACAGCGCCCAGGCCCAGAGTTCAGGCCCCACGACCGGACCCAAAAAAAAAAAAAAGAGTTCTGTGGAGATAGTTGTCTCGAAAAAGTGCAGGTATGTTTGGAGAAATACATGATCCTGGGGGAAAGGGCTGGTGTAGGATATTGAGCACATTTTGAGGGGGTAAGGAAGAGGGGATCTCATTTTCATCCTGGAAAATGAAAAAAAAAAGGGGGGGGGGGAAGAAAACCAAACATCAAAGCCTTTTATTCTGAGAGTCAATATTTGATTTCTGAATAGAATTCCCGCCCCCTCAGAAACTGAGAGGAACTCAGGCTTGTGGCCATGGTTGCTAAACGTGCCCTATTCAGCAACTCTCCAGAGGAACAAAGAGAAGAAATTAATTGGTTTTAAAGGGTGGGAGAGATCCAGCTTTTGCTGACCTATTTAAGATGCTACAAGGACAGTTCTAAAGAGCATCTCTGGGGTTGTGTTCTTGTAAAGCCTTCTGTACTTGTCAATGCAAACAGGTTGGGGAATCACAAAGAAGCCACCAATGACGCCCTGATCCTGAAAGACCCTATTGTTTCCCTTTTCCTGCTTCCTCAGATCGTGTCCACCCACCAACCACGTCCTAAGGAAGGATTTGCCTCACCCCCCTCCCACCCCCTTTACCCTCCTCTCAAAGAGAGAAGCACAGAAATGCAAATCAGCTGGCCACCATCCAATCATTGCCTGCTGTGTGGGGAGTACTCTGTGTTCCAGCCTTCGAGAACGGTAGGGATGTGGTAGAGGGGGGCCAGTGGCCGTATTCAAAAGCAACAGTTAGGCTGGGACTGTAGCTCAGTGATATATAGCCCCTGCCTAGACTGCTTGAGGTTCTGGGTTCAATCCCCAGCACCCAGAGTTTTTTTTTTTTGTTATTGTTTTTTTTTTTTTTTTAAATCAATAGTCAACCACATCCCTGCGTAGGAGTTTAAATATATTAGAAAGCCATATTTAAATCTGGAAGCACAATTTTGCTTAGTACATTCACATTGCCCTTCTCAAATTATTTTAGAAAATATTTGATTTTGTTTTGAAGAAGGAACACAAAGCTGAGAGAAATTAACTGCTTAAAGTTAATTTTTGTTTTTTTTTTTTTAAGTTATCACAGTCCAAACTCAACCTGTGCTTCTTCGTCTAGGGTTTATAGTACAGTACCACACTTCTGAAAGAGGCTGCCTTTAGCCAGGCCTAGGAGTAAATATGGGCAGAAAAAAAAAAGGTCTCTTGAGTAGATGTAAAAGAAAGGAGGATAAAGAAAGGAAGAGATGGGACTTAACAAGCAAAGCAAAAACAGGGAATGGGAAGTGGCGTTGTCGCTCAAGCGGAAGAGTGCTGGCCTTGAGCTGAAGAGCTGAGGGATAGTGCCCAAGCCCAGAGTTCAAGCCCCACGACCGACTAAAAAAAAAAAAAAAATCATGGAATGGTGCTGTGGCTCATGCCTGTAATCCCAGCTATTAGGGAAGTAGAGACCAGAGGATATAGATTTGATACCAGCCTTGGCAAAATAAATAAAATAAAAATAGTGAGACCCTCATCTCAGACAACAAAAAACTGGGCATAATAGGACACACCTGTCATCCCAGATACTCAGGAGGCCATAGGAAGATTGTGGTTCAAGACAGGCCGTTGGCAAAAATGAGAGACCATACCTGAAAAGAAACTAAAGAAAAAAGGGCTGGGAGGCATGGCTCAAGTAAATAGCTGTCTAGCCTCTAGTGAAGCCCTGGGTTCAAACCTCAGTATTTCCACCAAAAACAATAAACAAAGTAAAAGCCCAATTAGTAAGAGAATGATGAGCCTCCAATGGTAAGACCTGGGACACCAGTAAGACAACTTTATAATAAGTGGATCAATATAAAAAAAATGGTTTCTGCCAGGCACAGGTGGTTCATACCTGTAATCCTAGCTACTCCAGAGGCTGAGATCTGACAATTGTGGTTTGAAGCCAGCCTGGGCAAGAAAGACTGTGAGGTTATTATATAAAATAAACTACTCAGAAAAAGCCAGAAGTGGCATTGTGGTTCAAGGGCTAGAGTACTAGCCTTGAGCTCAAAAAGACTCAAGGAGAGTGCCCAGGCCCTGAGTTCAAGCCCCGGGACAGGCAAAATAAGCAAGGTTTCTTAGAAATAGGCCCTAGCTAAGCTGGCAAGGAAGGTGGTTTTGAAGATACCTATCTGAGAAATAACCTAAGGCAAAAAGGCTGGAAGTATGGTTTAAGTATGGTTTAAGTATAGTGCTTGCCTAGCAAGTGTGAGGCCCTGAGTTCAAGGCTCCAATACCACTAAATATAAAAACTAAAAAGATACAATGGCAAAGCTTCCACTGGAGGAAAAGCATGTTGCATAGATACATAGTAGCTGGCTATGGAATTGGAGAACATAAACATAAGCAGCTCCTAAACCAACCTTTGTAGGTAGATCGGACCCATTCTTCTTGTCTCCTCCATGCTTCTATATGTACTGATGGATTCCTCCATCTTGCTCATATTAGGGATCTCTATGTCACAAATAGTGCAAAAAGAAATAAAAATTGTCATCACAGAGATTTTTTTTGGTTCCTATATTTAAAAAGTCTACAGGTATCCTGATGGTGATAGCTCAACATCTAATCTAGCTATTCACGAGGCTGAGATCTGAGGATCTCAGTTTGAAGTCAGCCCAGGCAGGAAAATCTATGAGACTTTCATATTCAATTATCCAACAGAAAGCAGAAGTGAAGCTCCAAGTCAAGTGGTAGGGCACCAGCCTGAGTGGAAAAAACTAAGGGACAATGCCCAGGCCCCAAATTCAAGCACTAGTATCAGAAAGAAGAAGAAGAAAAAGCCTTAATGGAGAGATTCCTTCCTTCCTTCCTTCCTTCCTTCCTGGTTCTTCCTATGTAGCCCATGAATATTTTTTTTAAAATTCAAGTCATATAGAATACTTTTGTGTAAAATCCTCTAGTGGTTCCCCAGCTCAGCCTTTAAGGATGGCTTATGATGTTCTATGATTGCTCAGGACTTCAAAATTTTAACTCCTGTCTCAGCTCTTTGCTTCTCGTTTTGTTCTGATTATTACTAGCTTCCTAACTCTTTTCTAACCAGGTAATGTTCCTATCTTGGGACATTTGTACTTGCTGTTGACTCTATGTGGAACACTTTTACAAAAAGCCCTCCCTTTCAGGTACAGTAGCTGCCAGGTGCTGGTGGCTCATGCCTATAATCCTAGCTACTCAGGAGGCTGAAATCTGAGGATTGTGGTTCCAAGCCAGCTCCGGCAAAAAAGTCTCCGTGAGACTCTTATCTCCAATTAACTATTTGAAAACCAGAACTGGCACTGAAGTTCAAGCGGTAGATGGCTAGCTTTGACCACAAAGAAGCTTAGGGACAGTGTTCAGGCCTTGAGTTCAAGCCCCACAAACCAACAACAACAAAAATTTACAGTAACTTATTATATCATCTAAGTTTTTGCTCAAGTGGCTCAAGTGGTAGAGTACTCGCCTTAAACTGAAGTGCTCAGCGACAGCAACCAGGCCCAGAGTTCAAGCCCCAGGATCAACCAAAAAAAAAAAGAAAAGAAAAAAGAAAAACAAGTTATCTTAATAAATCTTGCAACATTCAATTTAGTATTTCATCTCCACACACATTCCCTGTCCTCTTTGTGTTTATTACACAGTATCAGTATTAGACATATTCATTTGTCTTATGTATTTGTTTTTGCTCTTCCCTCCATCACTATTGCCCCAGCAAGGAGTATTTGTTTTGTTCTCTATGTATCTCCAGTGCCTAGAAAAGTAGAGGCGCAGGAACTCAGTGTATTATTATATGTCTATAACCCCAGCTACAGAGGAGGCAAAGGCAGGAGGATAAATTGTTCAAAGCTAGCACAGGCACTTAGCAAGATCCTATCTCAAAAAAAACCAACAAAAACAAAATAAAAGCCAAGGTGTTGGTGGCTCATGCCTGTAATCCTAGTTACTCAGGAGGCTGAGATCTAAGGAATGAGGTTCAAAGTCAGCCTTGGTGGGAAAGTCTCTGAGACTCTTATCTCTAATTAAGCACCAGAAAAATGGAAGTGGTCCTTGGCTCAAAGTAGTAGAGCACTAGCCTTGAGACAAAAGAGCTCAGGCCCCCAGTTCAAGCCCCAGGACCAACAAAACAAATAAAAACAAAAAACCAAAGGGGCTGAGGGTATAACTTTCATGGTAGAGCATTCCCCAGCTCAGAAAAAAAGAAAAAAACAACATACCATATGGGTATATAGAAAGCTGTTGTGTGTTGGCTCAATGAGTAACCCACAGGGCTAATAGAATCCAATCACAGCTCTGGATTAGAGCAGGGCTTAGTGTGAAAAGGGTAACTGCTAATTAGGCTGAGATGTTCAAACAGAAGAATAAGTTTGAAATATTGTTGTACAGATATTGAGCCGTATGAAGAACTAGAAGGACACGCTATTGTGCACCTTAATTATACAAAATAATTAGTTAATTATACAAATTTGTTTCTTGAGGAAGCACTTGCCAGGACCGTCTATCCTTTTTCCCAAGTTTTTCTCTTCTACAGTGAACCCTGGCCCTGTCGGTCCATCAGCCTTAGCATCCTGTTTTTTGTTTTTGTCAGTTGTGGGGTTTGAACTCTGGGCCTGGGCGCTCAAGTGGTTTTCTGGGGTTAATTGGAGATAAGAGTCTCAAGGACTTTCAGACTGTGATCCTTAGGTCCTGAATAGTAGTGGCCTTTCTTTCTTTTTTTTCTTCCTCCCCCTCCTCCTCCTCCTCCTTTTTTTCCTCTTTTTTTTTTTTAAGTATTTTTTGTTTTTGTTTTGTACTGGTCCTGGGGCTTGTACTCGTTGCCTGGGCACTGTCCCTGAGCTTTTGTGGTTAAGGCTAACGCTCTACCACTTCAGCCACAGCTCCACTTCTGCTTTTTGGTGATTAATTTGGAGATGAGTTGCGAGCCTCAGTCTCCTGATTATAGTAGAAATAAGGGATTTGGAAACCTCCGGTCTCAACGATGGTTGGCTGAACCTCAGCTCAATCATTACCCATCAGCCCACCCCTTCCTTTCGTACACCCAATCATCTCCCTCCTCCGTCAACAGGCTACAAAGCGGAAGTGCCAGGACCACGGGTGCCCCAAATCCCGCCCCTTACACCTTCCCAGCCCTAGCAGTAGACGCGAATCCCGGAAGGGGCGGGCACAAGGCTACGCAGTGGGCGACGCAGCGGGGCGGGGCGTCCCGCTGCAAAGTGGCGGTTTACTTGAGGTGGTTGCCTCGGTATCCCTGCGTTGTTTGCCAGCTGCCGCGTACACGGCCCGGGGTTTTGTCTGTCTGGGAGCGTCCGGAGGTCCAGGCCTTCTCCCAGTGTTGGACTCCGATCACGTCCATGTTCGGACGCTGCCACACGGCCAGGTTTCCCCCCGCCCCGGCAGGCCTGCGCCCGTTCCTTCGGCCCCGGTTCTCTCCCGGTCCCCTCTCCCTCCAGAGCCGGGTCACCCTCTCCGGCCGCGCCGCTGCCTCCCCGGGGAGGCGGGGGCTTTGGCCGCGGTGGTTGGGGAGGTGTTAGGCGTTTCGGTTTTTGTTTTTGTTGTTTTCGCCCTCACCAGGAGCCACCGATGCCGGGACGTGTGGCCCCGCTCAAGAAGCCTCGGAGTGCCACAGCTTTGCCCCTGGCCCTAAACCCCAGGAAGAGCCAGGACGTGCTGGCCGTGTTGGCCGAGAGGAGCGAGGTCGTAGCGCCGGTTGGGGCGTGGGTGGAGCCGGCCTCCCCGCAGTGCAAGGAGATCCCGGCGCACGTGAGTGTCGGCCTGCCCCGGCTCCCCGGCCACTGCCTTCCCGATCAACTTACTTTGAACGTGATGCAGGAGTTTGAACTCAGTGTCTCCTGCTTCCAAGCGACATCCCCAGCCCCTCCCTCCCTCCCTTCCTCCCTTCCTCCCTTCCTCCCTTCCTTCCTTCCTTCCTTCCTTCCTTCCTTCCTTCCTTCCTGTCTTTCTGCTTTAGTTAATTTTCAGACTGGGCCTTGCATTTTTTCCCCTGCAGGGGCAAGTTTTTAGCAGTTGCCCTCTTGTGTAGCTGAGATCATAGGCGTGCACCATTATTACACTCAGTTTCTTGATTGAGATGAGGTTTTTGTGGAAAAAACTCCTCAAGCCACAGTCAATTGAAACTAAGAGTACAGGCAAGAGTGTCGTCATCCCGTTCCCCTCCACACCCCGCCCCGTCCCCCGTCCCCCATCTCACGTCCCACGTTCCCCCCCTCCACTGCAACACCTCTAGTGTTGTTTTTTTTTTTTTTGTCGGTCGTGGGGCTTGAACTCTGGGCCTGGGCATTGTCCCTTAGCTCTTCAGCTCAAGGCAAGCGCTCTACCACTTGAGCCACAGCGCCACTTCCGGTTTTCTGGTGGTTTTATTGGAGATAGGAGTCTCACGGTCTCTCCTGCCTGGGCTGGCTTTGAACCGCGATCCTCAGATCTCAGCCTCCTGAGTAGCTAGGATTACAGGCGTGAGCCACCAGCGCCCGGCTAGTGTTCTTTTTTTTTTTTTTTTTTTGTTTTGTGTTTTTATGTCAGTCGTGGGGCCTGCATGCTCTAGGCTACCTCTAGGCTAGCTATCACTTGAGCCACAGTGCCACTTCTGGCTTTTTCTGCTTATGTGGGTTGAGGAATCAAACCCAGTTCCCCCCCTCCACCGCAACACCTCTAGTGTTTTTTTGTTTCGTTTTGTGTTTTTCTGTCAGTGGTGGGGCCTGCATACTGCCCTAGGCTAGCGCTCTATCACTTGAGCCACAGCGCCACTTCTGGCTTTTTCTGCTTATGTGGGCTGAGGAATCAAACCCAGGGCCTCATGCATGCAAGGCAAGCACTCTACCACTGAGCCACCTTCTCAGCCCTGGCACCTCTAGTTTTTGATGCTTAATAATGGTTGGAAGATACTTGTTTCACCTTAGTCCTGCCCCCCCCCCCCCCCCCCCCCCCCCCCCCCCGCCGCCGCCAATCAATAGTATTGCAATACAATTATCTTCAGGCTTCTAAAAGTAGATTTGATCGGTTGATGTGAAAGGTTTAGTAGCGGCATAGTGGTTGACAGGATTATGAAAAATCAGGGTGGTGGGAAATTATAGGAAGTTTTGAAGAAAAGATTGACTTTATTGTTTTAATTTTTACAGGTAATTTCATGATCAAACTGCTTTTTACTTAGATTTTTTTGCTTCAACGTTTCAAAAAGGGAGAGGGCTGGGAAGGTGGCTCAGTGGCAGAGTGCTTGCCTTGCATGCATGAGGCCCTGGGTTCGATTCCTCAGCACCACATAAGCAGAAAAAGCTGGAAGTGGCGCTGTGGCTCAAGTGGTAGAGCGCTAGCCTTGAGCTGAAGAGCTGAGGGACAGAGCCCAGGCCCACAGTTCAGGCCCCATGTCCAGCAAAAAAAAAAAGTTAGGGAGAGATTGGATCCAAAGGTACAAGCTGGAATATAATTGTAACAATTAAGGCAGGAAGGATATTATTAAAATTTCTTTAGGTAAGAAATAGAGAGGAAAAACCTTGCAAAAGGGGGATCAAGAATCAGTAAGATTTGATACAAAAAGATATTTTCACATTTCAGTTATACATCTTTTTAAATCCTCAGATTTTGACATCTCTGTAATGTCAGTAGTATCAAACTGCCTACAATTTGACCCTGATCGTCATATTTTTTCTGTGCTGAATCTTAAATTGAATCTTAAGTTCCCACACATTAATTTAGAACATGTACAAACATTTCTCCTTTAACTTGTTTAAATCATTCTAGAACGCTTGCTTTAGCTTATTTACTCTGGATATCCACCTTTATTGACAGTTGTAGCACTGTCAAAGGAGATGTAAATAGTTACTTCTAAAGTTTGGCTAAGAATTATATTTATCCTAAAAGGGGACTCCTATTAATTTTTCTCCACAAAATACTGAGAGGCCATCAGGATTCCTAAAAATGCCATAGAGCCCCACTCCCTGACAGTTGAAAGCCTAGCATCAGAATCACTTATGTCTTATATTGCATATGGCTATTACCTTATTTTATTTTTTGTTCTGGTTGTCTTTTTTTTTTTTTTGGTCGTGGGGCTTGAACTCTGGGCCTGGGCGCTGTCCCTCAGCTTTTCAGCTCAAGGCGAGCGCTGTACCACTTGAGCTACAGCGCCACTTCCGGTTTTCTGGTGGTTTATTGGAGATAGAAGTCTCACAGTCTCTCCTGCCCGGGCTGGCTTTGAACCGCGATCCTCAGATCTCAGCCTCCTGAGTAGCTAGGATTACAGGCGTGAGCCACCAGCGCCCGGCTTGTTCTGGTTGTCTTGTTCTGTATAACAAATGACTCCAGAACCTAGGGGCATAAGGCAAATAATACTGTGTGTTAGGAATTTAAGAGGCTACAGTGGGAAGCTTTGCCTTTGCTCAACTTGGGTGTCTTAAATAGTTGGACATGACGTCTGGACAGCTTGAGTGGGTTTTAGCTATTGGTTGAATTCCTTGGTTCTTTGTCATATGGCACTATATAGGCTGTAGTGTCCAAGATGGCTTTCTTACTCACGTATCTGGCATTGAGTCTAGGATGATTAAAATGGCTGAGGGCTGGCTGGTATCTTTTTTTTTTTTTAATTGGTCATGGGTCTTGAACTTAGGGGCTGGGTGCTATCACTGAGCTTTCTGCTGAAGGCCAGCACTCTACCACTTGAGCCACCACTCCACTTCCCTTTTTCTAGTGGTTCATTGGAGGAGAGTCTTACAGATGTTCCTGCCTGTACTGGCTTTGAACTGAGATCCTCAGATCTCAGCCTTCTTAGTAGCTAGGATTACAGGTGTGAGCCACCAGTACTCAGCTGGCTGGTGTTTTTTTGTATTCCACATGGCCTGTTTGACTAGCCTGTGCTTCCTTGAAACATGGTAGTTGCAGAATAATCAGAATTCTTGTATGTTGTTGACTTCATCCAGAGAACATTCTAAGACCTCCAGGTAGACCTCCAGGTAGAAGTTGCTTCATGACCTTGCTTGAGAAGTCTCAGAGCCAACACCGTGCCTCATTCCTTTGGGCATACAAATTGAGATCACATTCATGTGTTCTTTCAATATTATATAAACACTCCATTCTGTTAATAGTATGTATAGTGTAGGAAGGCAATGAGGAGTTAGGTGTAGAATCAAAACATTAATATTGCCAACTGCTTTTATTTTGTTTACTATTAATATTCAGAGCACTTAGAGGAGATGACTGCAGACCAGGGACTGACATTGAAAGGTGTTCTAAGTCATTTAGAATACTTTGTGGAATTGCCCTCAGAGTTCATAATCTAGTGGGGCATTAATAAGTAATGTGTACAGTAACTTTAGTAAAATGAGAGGTTCCATAGCATAAAAGCTCAGAGGAAGTCAGTGTTTTAGGAGGTAGTGGGTGTGAATATTAGTCTTGTAAAGACTGTGTAGGCTATTACTGTGTGGAATTAAAAATAGATCATAATTCTGAGTGTGAAGACATTTTATAATAAGACGAATTTGGTAAGTAGTGAGCAGTCTGGTCTATTAATACTGTTCATTAATTTTAGACAATATGCAACCCAAGTGGATTTAATTGACTCACTAATGAAATCATGTTTAGTTTTAGTTTAATAAAAGAAAAAAAAAACACTAGGATTTGAATGTTCACACAGTTCCTATTTAGCTTGTGATTGGGTTGTGCTCTGCTTCTTGGCCCTTGCTTTCAGGCCTGGCCTAACTTCTTGATACTGACTAGCTATGTCTAGATCATTGGTTCTGAAGTTGATATCCTTACTTATAGTTTATAGTTTAAATTCTTCTGGGAGGTTTGGATTATAGGCTGAATTATTTTTTTAGGTCTGTGTTTATAGTAGCATTAATAAATAAAACTGCCCATTAAGTTCATTTTCTCTTTCATCTTTAAAGACTTCAGCATATATAATTGAAGAAGAACTAAAGGAACAACAAAGAAGAAAACAAGAAGCTTTGAAACATTTTCAGAGACAAGTCAAATCCCGAGTAAATCAACAAGTCAGGCTTAGAAAAAAGCAACAGCTTCAGAAGTCTTATGAAGCAGTAAGTGCAAAAGAAAACTGAGCCTTAATAGACTGAATGGCAAGTCTTATGAGCTAAGTTATTAGGCAGTAACAGTAACAGAATTGATTTTCTTTTGATTGCATGCTTTATATAATCAGTTTTCTAGTGGGCACAAGAGATTTTCATATTGAAAATTCATATTGAAAATTCATATTCCCATGTTCTGATTTGTTTTTTTGCTTTCACCAAATGAGTTAGTAACAATTTCAGAATTTTAAATTTAGACTTGTTTGAATTCTAACTTTGCTACTTGCTATGTGATTGTAGGTTACTTAATTTATTAGCATCTTGTCAATAAAAAATATGATACCTGCCAGGCGCTGGTGGCTCACACCTGCAATCCTAGCTACTCAGGAGGCTGAGATCTGAGGATCACAGTACAAAGCTAGCCCAGGCAAGGAAAGTCCAAGAGACTCTTATCTCCAATTAACTACCAGAAAATGGGAAGTAGCGTTATGGCTCTAGTGGTAGAGCTCTCTCCTTGAACTGAAGAGCTGAGGGACAGCACCCAGGCGGAGTTCAAGCCCCACAACTGACCAAAAAAACAAAAACAAAAACCTTATCTCACAGGATTATAATAACCTAAATAATTTATTAGCACATAGTAGTTGCTGGTAAATGTTAGTTTCTCTTGAAGCTAAAGCCTTATGTCCCCATCCTCTGCTCTAAATGAAAATCTTGGCTGCTTAAAGGGAGCACTGAATTGGAATGGAAACTCATTATCCCATTTTTTCCTTTGAGTAGGTAGAAAAAGAAGGCTCTATAGCCATGCAGTCTTCAGATCGAACTCTTAAAAGGACAAGTGTTTTTCCAAGTACTTTGAATGCTGCTATTGGAAGTTCTGTGTTACCTCCTTCCCAGATGCTTGGGGATACAGTAGATAATGGAGAGAATCACAGTGAATTATTCCAGCAAGCCCAGGCTGTAAGTATACATTCATTTTATTTTCAGTCTAGTTTTTTTTTTTTTCTTTTCAACCTCCAAATCTAGGATATGGAACAAAGATCCCATTCAACTTCACTTTTTATTATCTTTTTTTTTCCTGGAGACAGGATTTTGCTCTGCAGCCCAGGTGCCAACCTTACATCCCTATAGCAGCATGAGTTAGGTAGGAAGTCAGGTTATAAAAGCTTTAAGTGTTACAAAATAACTGGGAAGGTAGCTCAGTGGTAGAGCGCTTGCCTTGCATGCATGAGGCCCTGGGTTCGATTCCTCAGCACCACATAAGCAGAAAAAGCCGGAAGTGGCGCTGTGGCTCAAGTGGTAGAGGGCTAGCCTTGAGCTGAAAAGCTGAGGGACAGCACCCGGGCCCAGAGTTCAGGCCCCACAACTGACCAAAAAAAAAATAAATAAATAAAAAAGTGTTACAAAATACTAAAAAGTTTTGGAGTCCTGTTTTGCTACCTTTTTTCCTTGAAAAGAAGGTGTATGCCGGGTACTGATGGCTCACACCTGTAATCCTAGCTCTGAGGATCATGGTTCAAAGCCAGCCCAGGCAGGAAAGTCCATGAGACTATCTCCAATAAATCACTAGAAAAACCAAAAGTGGCACTGTGGCTCAAGTGGTAGAGCACTCCCCTTGAGCTGAAGAGCGCAGGGGTAGAACCCAAGCCCAGAGTTCAAGCCTCACGACTGACCAAAAAAAGAAAAGAAAAGAAAAGGTGTATTAATAAAGTATATTAATATTAAGTATATTAATTAATTGGAAGAAAGCATACTAATAAAGCATATTCAATTAACTATTTTACACCTTGAACTTTTGCCTTTACAACTCTGTGACAATGAGTGTTTTAAAATTTTACCATTTCTTTTACAATTTTTATCCACTAGATGTCATTATGGAACTAAAAAATGAAATTGTTTAAGGACTAGCTTTTTTAGTTTCCTAGAATAGACTAAATAAATGATAAACATAACTCATTATCTAAATGCTAATGGTCTTTTCAGTTTCCTTGTGTCTTGAAACTATATAAATATAGAATCATTGAGTTGCAAGGATTTTAAAGTTAATTGAACTATTTAAGGATGCAATGGTTTGATGTCTGGAATATACTTCAAAATAATATTAGAGTGAGATGAACTAAGGACTTATATTTCAGGATTGAGTTTCTATGGTGTCCCTTGATTACTGTGCATTAGTAGAGAATTGAAGGACATCTTATTTTTTCATTCTCACCATATAATAATTTAAAAAAATATAAACTGTTCACTATTATTTCTTTTCTAGCATGGTTTATGTCAGCTTTTTGTTTCTTACTAAACTTTTTACTATCTTATACTTTATTTTCAAACTTTATGTATATGAGCCACCATACTTGGCTCCTTATTTTCATTTTTAGTTTTCCATTACAATTCCAGTTTTCTAGCTTTTTAACCTGAAAATCATTACCTTTTGTAGATAAGTAAAGATTCCAATGATAGGAAATAACCTACTAAGTTTCTGTCACTCGTAATTGAAAACACTAATATTTTAGTTAGGCTCTTTTTGCTCCAAGAATTCAGGCTAATTCAAGCAAGAAAAAGTTTCAAGAGTATACATTACATAAAGGTTGCAGAAATACCTCAAGTGGTAGAACATGCCTGTCTTGGAAAGTCATTGAATTCAATCCCAAATAGTGAAGAACAAAAAGATAAAAAGACACTGGGTCTCTATTAAGAAAATTTTGGTCTGTGCCGAGGAGAACTTGGTTTTCTCCTATTTGGTCCTGTAATGTTTTCAGGGGTCTGCTTTGACTCCGAGGTCTTTGATCCATTTGGAGTTGATTCTGGTGCAGGGTGATACATAAGGATCTAGCTTTAGTTTTCTCTACAAGTGATTAACCAGTTTTGCCAGCACCATTTACTGAAGAGGCTGTCTTTCTTCATTCTATTTTTTTAGCTCCCTTATCGAAGATTAGGTGGCCATAGGTCTGCGGGTTCATTTCTGGGTTTCAAATTCTATTCCATTGGTCCTGAGGTCTCTTCTTGTGCCAGTACCAAGCTATTTTGAATACTCAACACAGATGCCCCTCAGTAGGTGAATGGATCAAGAAAATGTGGTATATCTATGGAAGTGGAAGTCTATGCCTCTGTCAGAAAGAATGACACTGCCCCATTTGTTAGGAAATGGAAAGACTTGGAAAAAATTATATTAAAGTAAGCCAGGCCCAAAGAAACATAAGTCCCATGGTTTCTCTCTCTCTCTCTTTTTTTTTTTTTTTGGTCTGTCATGGAGCTTGAACTCTGGGCTTGGGTTCTGTCCCTGCACTCTTCAGCTCAAGATGAGTGCTCTACTGCTTGAGCCACAGCGCCACCTCGGTTTTCTGGTGGTTTATTGGAGATAAGAGTTTCACTGACTTTCCTGCCCGGGCTGGCTTTGAACCGAGATCCTCAGATCTCAGCCTCCTCAGTAGCTAGGGTTACAGGTGTGAGCCACTGGTGCCTGGCTCCATGGTTTCTCTTATAACTAGTATGTGTCTGAGACAAGTAGAAAACATCAGATAAGATGATATTAGGCTAAATGAACCCCAAGGACACAAGTGGTTTTCTTCTTTTTTGCTATTGTTTCTGACGTATTTATAAGGTGATTTTTTTTTGGTTGCTTTGTGTGTTCTTCCCCCATAGTATAACCTGTTTTCACTGTATTTGATGTTGGTATAATTTGGGGTAGGGAAGGGAAAAAAACAAATTGTTTAAATAGGGATACAACAATGAGATGTACAAGATGCTATGTTGAAAAACAAACTTTACAACTTTGGGGGTGGGGGAGTGTAGTCATGGAGATAGGAGGGCAGGGATGGTAGAGGAAAAACCGGAGGAGGCAACAATGCTTGATAAGAAATGTACTCATTACCTTGCTCATGTAATTGTAACCCCTCTGTATGGTATTTTCACAATAAAAAACTTATTAAAAAAAAAAGACACTGGGACTTGGGTTAATCAAAATACAATTTGAACCTCACACAAATTCAAACTTCCTTTAAAGGTCTTCAAGTGAATGTTTTTCTGCATGTAAGATCTAGTGATGATAAGAGAATGATATAATTGAATTTATACTAGCATTTAGTCATTAACTTGATTTGTCTCAAGAGTGAGGGATTTCCTAGGAAATGAGTCTTCCAGTCCTAAAACCTGGACATTTTCAGGCCAGCCAGTTTTTTGATCTTCCTGTCTCTACATAGATGATTCTTTCTCATTGACTTACTTTCCCACTCTTAGCTGGTATTCGTTTCACTTCATCACAACTGTAACTTTGGTATACTTAAGGCTCCTTTTGTGTCTTTTCTTCAGTTTGGGACCTTTTGGGCTCAAGTTCTGTCTGATTTTCTTTGAATATTTCCTAGTTCCTTATCTCTGATAAAGAATCTTATTATTTATTTATTTTTTTTGGTTGGTTGTGGGGCTTGAACTCTGCGCTTGGGCTCTGTCCCTGCACTCTTTAGCTCAAGGGGAGCGCTCTACCGCTCCTTAGATCTCAGCTTCCTGAGTAGCTGGGATTACAGGTGTGAGCCACTGGCGCCCAGCTGATAAAGAATCTTTATTGGCCTTTTTTTGTTGTTGTTGTTGTTGCATTAGGTTCTGGCTTACAGGCTATCCTATAGAGAGGTATGGACAGTGAAAGAGAAAGCTTATGTAACTCTGATGCCTTACATTGGGATTTATGGACTATAATAAGAGACTTGTATGAGTTTCAGCTTTTTGTGGCTATTGAAAAGTGGAACATTTAAAAATAACTAGCTTGCAAATAAGCCACATTGCTCTTGAATAAAATTCAGCTTTGAGTAGATCTTTATGGTATCACATGCTTTTAAAATTGGTATAGATAGGGCTGGGAAGGTGACTCAGTGGTAGAATTCTTGCCTTGCATGTGTGAGGCCCTGGAGTCGATTCCTCAGCACCACATAAATAGAAAAGGCCGGAAATGGTGCTATAGCTCAAGTGGTAGAGTACTAGCCTTGAGGTGAAGAGCTGAGGGGATAGCACCCAGGCCCAGAGTTCAGGCCCCAGGACCAGGAAAAAAAAAAAAATGGTATAGGTAAACTGCAGGTGCCAGTGGCTCATGCCTGAAATTCTAGTTATTCAGGAGGCTGAGATGTAAGGATCATGGTTCAAAGCCATTCTGGGCAGAAAATTCAGTGACTCTTATCTCTAATTAACTACCAGAAAACTGGAAGTGGCACTGTGGCTCAAAGTGGTAGAGCATTAGCCTTGAGCACAAGACCCATGACCACTACCACCAACAACAATGGTATAGGCTTACGACAATAAAGTAGCTGAAAAGCCGGGCGCTGGTGGCTCACGCCTGTAATCCTAGCTACTCAGGAGGCTGAGATCTGAGGATCGCGGTTCAAAGCCAGACCGGGCAGGAGAGACCGTGAGACTCCTATCTCCAATAAACCACCAGAAAACCGGAAGTGGCGCTGTAGCTCAAGTGGTAGAGTGCTCGCCTTGAGCTGAAGAGCTGAGGGACAGCGCCCAGGCCCAGAGTTCAAGCCCCACGACCGACAAAAAAAAAAAAAAAATAAAGTAGCTGAAATACTATAAATGTCAGATCTTATCTGTTATCTTGTTGTGTGACCTAAGTAACTGTTTAATATGATAAATTCTCTCTAATCTTTAATTAAGTAAAAATTTATATGAACAATTACTTAAAAAACTGAAGAAAATATGAACAAAAAAGTGTCATAGTAGGCATACATATTTGTCAAACTTTATCCTGTATACTTAGCTTGATGTTTTAATTTTTAATATAGGACTATACCTTCTTTAGATTTTAAGATATAAATCTCAAAATTTGTTATGTCGTATAGCTTTTGTTACATCAGATAAAATCCTCTTGCTAATAGTTAGGTTTCTGTGTGTGAAATAGACCGTTTTATTATTTAATATAGAAAACACTGTTAAGATCTACATTACTTGATATACCAACCTGGTTCCAGTCAGCTACAGCTGCTGGGAAAGAGGCTGCCATACAGGCTGTCTCCCTATATTAGTGTTTGTGGGGTTGTCAGTTTCCCTTAGAAGGCACAACAATTGGTTGTGTGGTACCTCTGGAATATGTCTTTACCAGTCAATAAGAACCAAACTTTCTTGGCATTGATTTTTTTTTTTTTTTTTTTACTAGATGCCAGAAAATCTAGACCAGTGTTTTCTAGCATATTCCTGAGAGAGAGAGAGAGAGAGAGAGAGAGTAAGAGTGTGTGTGTATTGCATATCTGCAGTATATATCTGCAATATGAGAACCTAAAATGAAGCTGCATACTTACATTGCTCATGGAATGATGGCTTTGTGAGGGAAATTGTCAAATATTTTCTTTTTTTTCCATTTTTAGTTTTATTGAGATTACATATGCACATAGTTTAAAACAAGTAAAAGAAGATGGGCACAATATTGCACCGAAGTACTTTGTCCATTCATTCCCCTGGCCAAAGCAGCTATTTGACTATTTAAAACAGGTTTTTTTCTTTTGGTGCTAGCATTCATATTTCTAAGTAATGTACTTATAGTGGTTTTATTTTAGTGTTTTTTTAAAGGCATTTTTATTGATGTCCCACTAGAAAAGATGAGGATTTAGCTTTCGTTCTACCTATTCCTGCCATTATGCATGTACTTTTCCATCCCTCATCCTCTACAGTTTTATTGTAATTTTGCTTAGATGATACCATTTACAGTGTTATGACTTTGTAAACATTACAGTTAATCCAGGTAGTAAACTGATTACTTTTCCTTCTTTGGCTTTTTGTTTTATCTGGAGTTGTACTGATTATTCCATTTCTTAGGTTTTCTGTGCAGTTGTGAACAGTATACTTTGTCAGAGAATCTTTTTTTTTTTCTTTTGTCAGTTGTGGGGCTGGAACTCTGGGCCTGAGTGCTGTCCCTCAGCTCTTCAGCTCAAGGCTAGTGCTCTACCACTTGAGCTACAGCGCCACTTCCGGTTTTCTAGTGGTTTATTGGAGATAAGAGTTTCACGGACTTTCCTGCCTAGGCTGGCTTTGAACCGTGATCCTCAGATCTCAGCCTCCTGAGTAACTAGGATTACAGATGTGAGCCACCGATACCCGGCTTCTTATTTTAAGTCTTGATCTGAGATTTGGTGTTAATGTATATTAATTATAGTTAACAGTTACAGGTGAATGAATGGTTTAGTTCTATTATAAAATATAATTGGAATAAGTTTTGTATTTGAGTGTTCATACACAGATTATAGGTACACATGTATAAATTTTTTTTGTTGTTGTTGTTGTGGTGCTGAACTCTGGGCCTGGGTACTGTCTCTAAGCTCTTCAACTCAAGGAGAGTGCTCTACCACTTGAGCCACAGGGCCATTTCTGGTTTTCTGGTGGTTAATTGGAGTTAGAGTCTCACAGGTGGACTTTCCTGCCTGTTTCCTGCCTGATTGAACCACAGTCCTCAGATCTCAGCCTCCTGAGTAGCTAGGATTATAGGCGTGAGCCACTGGCACTCGGCCCGGGTGGTATAAATGTTCTTTTAAGCATCTACAGTTGTAATGATCACTATTGTCTTGCAGCAAGAGGAGTGTACTTACATACTTGTTTGCTGTAATTATCACAATTTTATAGTTACAGTCCCCTATTTTCTGTTTTTACATAATGCTTACAAATATTAACTTTGGTTCTTTTATCAGTTACATTTCTGGTGGCTGCTATGATAGCCTCAGATTTTATTTCCTTAAACTGAATGGCTTAAAATGTCAAAAGTGGATTTTCTCACAATTCGGAAGACCAGAACTCCAAAATCAGTTTCATTGAACCAAAATTAAGGTGTCATTGTAGTCGTGCTGCCTCCACAGATTTTTAGGGGAAAATTTGTTCCTTGATATTCCCAGAAATGCCTACTGTCTTTCTTTGCTTGTGACCACATTGTGCTGCTCTGCCTGTACCTTTTCTTTTGTCTTACAAATACACTTAGGACAGCATCTAATGCCTATCTGGATACTCCAGGATTGTTACCTAATCTCAAGATCCTTAACTTCATCATGTCTACAAAAGTTCTTTTTCCTTATATTAAAAAAGTGACATTTTAATTTCAGGGATTAGGCCCTTGTACCTTTAGTTGTCCATTATTCAGCCTCCTGTAGCCTCAGCCACAATTACAAGGATGAGATTTAGTGAAGATTTTGGGCAACAAAAAAGAAACTCAACAAATGTCATGCCAAACGTAATTGGTAGCAGTTAAGATTTGAAGGGAAATGAAGATTCAGAAGTCCTTTTAATGGTTACAAAAGAGCTTTTGATCTTCCATTACATGATGCGGGCCAGTAGCACCCACAGTACCTGACAGTGTTTAAAAGCAGGCATATTGTAGCTTTGTATTTTGTTTATAACTTCAACTGCATGTATATCTCTTTGCATTGTGAATAGCTATGTTTTGGCCTTTTTAGCCAACTCTGTAACTAATCAGATCTAGAAGGTTTTCTCTTGATAGAACAAAGCAAGGTTAATGTTTCAAGGTTATTTATTTATGGATCTGTAGAAGCAGCTCTAAAATGGAAATGAAATGCTGTAGTAAAACAAGACTGGTAGTGAAAAATAGTGTTTTTATCCCTATCTTTATTAGTGAAAATCGGTATGTGTTCCTTATACCTATAAATCCTAGTCCTCATTTTCCTACAAGGGAGACCTGATACCATTAAACTTTTAATTAATGGGTTAGAAATAGTCCTGACCTTGCCATAATTTTCTTACTATGGAAGTATTTGTATAGGGCCTAATGCTGTACTTATCCTACATGATGATACATAATTCATTTCTTTTTCCTAAAGGGACTTTTGATTTTTGAGATGTAGCTCTGGCTTTCTTGGAACTTGTGATCCTCCTACTTTAGCCTCCCAAATTTTAGGATGATAAGCATGCACCACCAAACCTGGCTTCTGAGTAGACATTTTTGTAGATAAGATAGGATGTGGTCCTGAAAAAAATCAAAGTAAGTATATATTGAATTACTAGAGTTAAGGAATGAACACAACTTTAATATAGTTATTTATCAGATGTTACATAACTTTAATATAAATAGTCATTTATCAGATGTTACTTAGAGTAGTTGAAACACATTAATTCTTTTTTTTTTGGCGGGGAGGGAAGATGGCAATGGTCTTGAGGCATGAACTCAGGGCTTGGACACTGTTCCTGAGCTTTCTTGCTTAAGTCTAGTGTTGTACCACTTGAGCCACAGCTCCACTTCTGGCTTTTGATGGTTAATTAGAGGTAAGAGTCCACCTGCCTGGGCTAACTTTGAACTGTGATCTTCAGATCTCAAGTCTCCTGAGTAGCTAGTACAGGTATGAACCACCAGTGTTTGGCAACACCTTGATTCTTTAAGGATTTTTGTGCTCTACAGTAACTTCTTCACACAGATGGAGATCAAACATTGGGGGAAGTGAAGAGAGTCCCATAAATAAAAAACAAAGTTTTTAGAACTAGAGTTCTGAGTTTCTAGCAAGGAATAATGAAGGCAAATGAAGGTCAGTTAGAGAAATAACTCCTAATTAAAAGATAACTCCTAGTTAAAAGATAACTAAAAAGTAAGGAAGATGTCTATTTGCAAGTGTAATAGCTCATATTTTAAGTTTGGAATTTTGTGTACAAGGTTAATATAAAGTATATACTGTTTAAAAATCCATTTCAGTAGCAATTCTTTTTTTTTTTTTTCCCGGTTGGTCATGGGGCCTGAACTCTGGGCCTGGGTGCTGTCTCTCAGCTCTTCAGCTCAAGGCTAGCACTCTACCACTTGAGCCACAGCACCACTTCTGGCTTTTTCTGCTTATGTGGTGCTGAGGAATCGAACCCAGCGTCTCATGCATGCAAGGCAAACACTCTACCACTGAGCCACCTTCCCAGCCCCAGTAGCAATTCTTAAGTTATGAAATTATCAAGTTATTTTAGAATAATAATAAGGCAAAACATTATCAGCAGATCAAAGTCTCTTTTGCAAATAATTTTCTTAGATCTGGCTTTTTTAAATAATAGGGATTTATTTTCTGGTGCTTAGTCCATTTGGTATTAAGACTTTAACTTGTTTCTGTTTTTTTTTCCCCCCAACTTTCCCTGACAGCTTAGTCATACCATGAAACAGGCACGATATCAGCTGGCATCCTTTAAAACGGTGAGTGAAAAAAAGATGTTAGCCCCAATGGCTAACGCCTGCAATCCTAGCTACTTGGGAAGCTGAGATGTGAGGATCACAATTCAAAGCCAGCCTGGGAAGGAAAATTCATGAGATCCTTATCTCCAATTAACTACTAAAAAGCCAAAATGGAGCTGTGGCTCAAGTGGTAGAGCACTAGTCTTCAGCAAAAAGAAACTCAGGGACAGCATCCAGGTCCTGAGTTCAACCCCCCCAGGGCTGGCAAAAAGAAAAAAAAAGATATTAGACTGGGTATGATGGCTCAAGCCTGTAATCCTAGCTGTTTATGAGATCCAAAGGGTAACAGTTTGAGGCCAACATGGGCAAACAAAATTTTCAGAGACTTTATCTCAATACAGTGATATGTATGTATCTGTCATCCTAGCTATGCAGGGAAGTATAATCCAGCCAGTTTGGGCATAAAAGGAGCCCTGTCTTAAAAAGAACCAGTTCAAAAAAGAGCTGGCAGAGTAACTTAAGTTCCTGCAAGTATAAGGCAGGGACTAGCAAACATAAAAGCAACCTCAGTATTTTCAAAAGGAAGAAGATAGAAAGAAAAATCTCCTATTGAAGAAGTAAATTAGGGCTGGGAAGATGGCTCAGTGGTAGAGTGCTTGCCTTGCATGCCTGAGGCCCTGGGTTTGATTCCTCAGCACCACATAAACAAAAAAAAAAAAGGAAAAAGGAAAAAAAAAGCCGGAAGTGGCGCTGTGGCTCAAGTGGTAGAGCACTAGCCTTGAGCTGAAGAGCTGAGGGACAGCGCCCAAGCCCAGAGTTCAGGCCCCACGACCGGACCCAAAAAAAAAAAATTAATTTCCAATACACTGTTTTTAAATACAGGTAAAAAATACAGGTAACTATTTGCACCATAGTATAATATAAAATGGAAATAACCTTCCCCAGGGTTGGGGAAACTCGAGTAAATTATAATATATCTGCATAGAGCAGTTGCAAAAAAGGATCATGTTCAAAGACAATCTGAAATTAGGGGAAAGTACAACATAGTTAAATGAGAATAGATATAAAATTATAGATAAGTGATATCTACATATCTAATATTTGTACACATCTAATATTTGTCTTATATATATATTTGTAGAATGTTTACTTGCTAGATTTTGTTCCAGAAATAGCACTTTATATTGATGAAAATACAGACAATGATCTCATAGGGAATTTCTTTCTTCTGTACAGTACAGGTGTATGTTATATACATGCAAGTAAATGCTGGCTTTCAAGTGAGTAGTGTTATAAAGAAAAAGCAAAATAAAGAGCTAGGGAGAGGATGCTATGTAGATAGACAAAAGTCTGGATATAAATTACATGAGAGGCTAAGTGCTGGTGACTCATCCTGTAATTCTAGCTACTCAGGAGGCTAAGATCTGCGGATCACAAGTCAAAACCAGTCCAGGCAGCAAAGTTGGTGAGACTCTTATCTCCAATTAACCCCAAAAAGCTGGATGTAGAGCTGTAGTTCAAGTGATAAAGTGCTAACTTTGAGCCGAAAAGCTCCGGGATAGCACCTCGGCCCTTAGTTTAAGCCTCGGAATCTGCTCACACACACAAATAAAAAATAAAGTTTATTAAATAAAAGTCATTTCATAAATAGATAAATGACATGAAAGGTTAATGCTGATTTTTCTTTAAGAAATATCTGTGGTGCTAGGTATTGAACCCAGCGCCTCATACATGCTATGCAAGTGCTCTACTACTAAACTGTATCACTGGCAATACTGATTATATCAGTTTATTGTTATTATAGGTGACCTTAATTTTCTTCTCTTTGTCTTTTATTTTTAATTTCTTTTTCTCTTTTTTTTTTTTTTTTTGTCAGTTGTGGGGCTTGAACTCTGGGCTTGGGTGCTATCCCTCAGCTTTTCAGCTCAAGGCAAGCGCTCTACCGCTTGAACCACAGCGACACTTCTAGTTTTCTAGTGGTTTATTGAAGATCAGAGTCTCATGGTCTTTCCTGCCTGGGCTGGCTTTTCATGATCCTCAGATCTCAGCCTCCTGAGTAACTAGGATTACAGGAGTGAGCCACCGGTGCCTTTTTTTTTTTTTTTGGTCAGTCATGGGGCCTGAACTCTGGGCCTGGGCGCTGTCCCTCAGCTCTTCAGCTCAAGGCTAGTGCTCTACCGCTTGAGCCACAGAGCCACTTCCGGTTTTTTTGTTTATGTGGTGCTGAGAAATTGAACCCAGGGCCTCATGCATGCAAGGCACGCACTCTACCACTGGGCCACCTTCCCAGCCCCTCACTATTTATTTTTTTGTTTGTTTTGGTTGGTTGTGGGGCTTGAACTCTGGGCTTGGGCGTTCTCCCTGCGCTCTTCAGCTCAAGGCAAGCGCTCTACTACTTGAGCCACAGTGCCACTTGCGGTTTTCTAGTGGTTTATTGGAGATAAGAGTCTCATAGACTTTCCAGCCTGGGCTGGCTTTGAACCATGATTCTCAGATCTCAGCCTCCTGAGTAGCTAGGATTACAGGCATGAGCCACTGGCGCCCAGCTCACTAATTTTTTTTTTTTAATAAAGGAATTCTTTTGACTTCAGTTCTAGAGTAAATAATTGGAATCTAAATATGGAGGTGACTTAAAAGGCTATTTAAACCTTTACTTGTAAATGACATTGTTTTGGTGCCTGTTTATTCAGAGTTCACAAAAGTGGTGTTCAATTCAGATGTGTTCTGTGGTTACTTAGTTTTAGCATTCAGGTTTCTTTTTTCTGTTTGTTTTTGTCGGTCCTGGGGCTTGAACTCTGACCCTGGGCTGTCCTTAAGCTCTTTAGCTCAAGGTGAGCACTCTACCACTTGAGCCACAGCACCACTTCTAGTCTTCTGGTGGCTAATTGGAGATAAAAGTCTTACAGGCTGACTTTCCTGCCCAGGATGGCTTTGAACTGAGATCCTCAGTTCTCAGCCTCTTACGTAGCTAGGATTACAGGCATGAGTCACTGGCACCCGGGTTGGCATTCAAGTTTGATAGTAAGCATTTCGTAAAATAGACAAGTATTCTTTTTTAGTCTGTTTATTTTTGTCACTATCTCTTAATTCTTTCCCAATTTCACTTTCTAATTGGTTTATTTTAGGTTACAAGCAGTTATGTATCACTTAGTGACAGGGACATGGCCTAGAGAAATATGTGCCAACTGGTTTTGTTATTGTGTAAATAAAATGCAAACTAAGGGCTTTGTCATTAGGTGACAATCTTAGGGGACCACTCTTACATAATGTTGTGTTTTCCTTAAGTATCTCAGCACAGTCACCAAATATTTTGTCTTTATGTTTGCAGTTAGTTTACCAAACTATAAATACATCCCTCCTTAATAATAATTTAAAAATTTATGATTTAAATAGCAAAAAGAAAATATATATAGATGTATATTCTCATTTGGCAATTAATCTTACCTGTAGTCAGTAAAGCTACATTTTTCTAGTGTTATCTTGTTGTGAGTATGGAAATACCCTTTCTTTGTACCTCAGTTGTTCTCAGAGGCTTAACAGTTCTCATGCCTATCATGTTTGGGCTATTAAGCTCACTCCAGGATACTGTTAGGAAGACAGGATTGGTACTAGAGATTGCTATTTTATAGCAGTATTTTGATTGGTGCTTTTTCAGAAAGAATAGGATTAATTCTGAAATAACATCCTTGTACAAACCAGTTTTATATGTCAGGGATGCCATTTAAGTGTATTCATTATGATGATAATGATTTCAGACTTGATTCCAAAGAATACATGTTTGTTTGTTTATAGGAGCAAAACAACAGAAACAGATCCACTTCATATAATTGGGAATGAGCTAAGAAGTTAGTGAAATTTTTCTTATCACTGACAAGTCTTTTCCTTCAAGCTGAAATTTTTTAAATGATCTTATTTTTTGTGTGAAGTGGGAATCTGCCAACCAGAAAGAACAATGTAGAACCCCGTTTAGTCCTGCTTTCATTTCCTTGTTATACTTCAGTGATATTACTCTGGTTGTTCCAGATTTGAGGATATGAGTAGAACATAATACTTGCTTGTCCTCTGTCAGATTGCCAAGTCTAAAGTCATAAGTCTTCTAAATGGCTATTAGCTAGAATGGTGGCAATGGTCATTAATAAAGTATACATGTTTTCTTCCTAGTCTTGTTTTGTTCCATATGTTGATTTGTGATTTGCTTGTACATTTGAAGTAGAACTGTATTTTTCCTTTATTCTATATAAGCCTATAATAACCTATTAAGATCATTCCAGATTATTTACAAAGTTTCAGTTACTATCATGAGGATATTGTTTTCCCTAGATCATTTATGTTATATATTGGTTTTCTTTTTCCAGACAACACCTTCTAAGAAGCCAGAAAACATCAAGATAAATACAGAAACAAGAAGAGAGTTCCCCCTAAACAATCATCAAGATCTTCTAACTACTGTACATTACCAAAACTTTATGGATAATCAGGTAGAGAAATGTAGTTAAAAAATGTATACTGCCAGCTGGGTGCCGGTGGCTCACACCTATAATCTTAGCTACTCAGGATGCTGAGATCTAAGGACATAGTTCAAAGCTAGCCTGGGCAAGGAAAGTCCAATTAACCACCGGAAAACCAGATGTGGTGCTGTGGCTCAAGCAGAGCACTTGCCTTGAGCTGAAAAGCTAAGGGACAGCTACCAGGCCCAGAGTTCAAGCCCCACGTCTGGAAAAAAAAAAATGTGTACTGCCTATATTGGTCCTTGTTGTGGAGAAGATATCTATGCAAATGCTATGGCTATTTGTTTAATTTTTTAAAATTGTTATTATGAATGTAATGTACAGAGGGGCTATGGTTACATAATTCAAGTAAAGAGTACATTTCTTTTTTGGACATTGTCACCCCTTCCCTTGCTTCCTTGCAGTATTTTTAATTGATTTATTTGTTTTTATTATCAAGGTGTTTTTTTTTTGTTGTTGTTGTTGGTTGTGAGTCTTGAACTGTCACCAAGCTTTTTCACTCAAGATTAGTACTCTACCACCACTTAGAGCCACACACTTCTTGTTTTCTGGTGGTTAGATGGAAATAAGAGTCTCACAGCCTTTCCTTCCAGGGCTGGATTCAACTAAGATCCTCAGTGCCACTTTTGGCTTTTTCTTCTTATGTGGTACTGAGGTATCAAGCCCAGGGCTTCTTCATGCTAGGCAAGCACTCTACCACTAAGCCACATTTCCAGCCCCATGGTGCCTGGCTTTTATTACCAAGTTTTAAGTGTCCTTTTTATACTTTACTCATAAATCCCTTATTATAAACATAAATGTCTCTGTGGGGTATTATCACTTGCAGGACAAATTTTTTATTTTAATTGTAGTCTAATCCAGTTCTTTTTCTTTTTTTTTTGGTTGGTTGTGGGGCTTGAACTCTGGGCCTGGCACTGTCCCTCAGCTCTTCAGTTCAAGGCTAGCGCTCTACCACTAGAGCTACAGCATCACTTCCAGCTTTTTCTACTTATGTGGTGCTGAGGAATCGAACCCAGGGCCTCATGCATGTGAGGCAAGTATTTTACTACTGAGCCACATTTCCAGTCCTCTTGTTATTTATGCTTTAAGTATAGTATCTAACCTTTTTTTTTTTCCGGTCGGTCATGGGGCCTAAACTCTGGGTCTGAGCACTGTCCCTCAGCTCTTCAGCTCAAGATTAGTGCTCTGCCACTTGAGCCATAGCACCACTTCGGCTTTTTCTGCTTATGTGGTACTGAGGAATCGAACCCAGGGCCTCATGCCTGCAAGGCAAGCATTCTACCGATGAGCCACCTTCTCTGCCTTCCCCTCCCCCCAACCATTTCTTAATCCAAGGTCAGGAAGTATCATTCTTTTGTGTTCCAAGAATTTTATAGTTTTAGCCTATACTTTTAGGTATGTAAGCCATTTGAGTTTGTTTTTATGTATAGTGTAAGAAATGGTCTGCATTTTGATATCTAATTGTCTTCACAATGATAGTTGACAATATTATTCTTCACCATTGGATTGTCTTTATATCCTTTTCAAAATCAACTGCCTATAAATATAAGGATTGTTTCTGATCCTCAGTTCTGTATTATATGTGTATTCACATGCCAGTGTCACACTGTCTTGATTAATATAGCTTTATGGTAGGTTTTAAAGCCTCCAACTTTATTCTTCTTTGAGCATATTCTGCTATTAAGAGTGTCTTGTATTTCCATATGAATTTTACAATTTGCTTTTAGTTATTTCTTAAAAGAAAAAAAGCCAGTTAACATTTTGAAAGAAATATTTGACTCAATATATCAATTTTGAAATATGCTTTTCTTTTTTTTTTCTTTTTTTATTGTAAAGATAGTGTACAGAGGGGTTACAGTTACATGAATAAGGTAATGACATTTCCTGTTGAGCATTGTTGCCTCCTCCTTTGTTTTTCCTCTACTTGAAATAAGCTTTTTTTTTGGTCAGTTGTAGGGCTTGAACTCTGGGTCTGGGCGCTGTCCCTCAGCTCTTCAGCTCAAGGCGAGTGTTCTACCACTTTAGCCATAGTGCCACTTCTGGTTTTCTAGTGGTTTATTGTAGATAGGAGTCTCACGGTCTTTCCTGCCCAGGCTGGCTTTGAACCACGATCCTCAGATCTCAGCCTCCTGAGTAGCTAAGATTACAGGTGTGAGCCACCGGCACCTGGCAAAATAAGCTTTTTTAAATTGAGATGAGGTCTCTATGTTGTTCAGGCTGGTTTTGAGCTCTGGGATTTGTACTTCAGCCTACCAAGGATTGGGACTGCGGGCATGCACCAGAACATCCACCAATATTGCCATGATTACAATCCCAGTCCATAAATATGGATGTCTTTCTGTGTATTTAGATCTTTAACTTTTCAACAGTATTTTATAGTTTTATTGTATAATTTTGTGTCATAAGCATTTCATGCAGTTTGAATATGCTGTCCCACTAAAACCATGTTAGCAGTATTCTGAAACATAGGATTTTGATTTTAATTTTAATTTCTGCCAGTAATAGCTACCTTTAGTGTATTAAAAATTTTTAATTGTTTTTGTTTGCTCTTTCTTTAGGAATCTGACCATGATGACATTTCTTCTGTTATGACAGATGAGAAACAGAGAGCTTTGATTTGTGGAAACCAGCAAGATCACCTTTCTGAAGATAAAGATAAATCTTTCAGCAGAGCTCAGGTAAAGCAGTAAGTATACTAATTGTAATTTAGACTAAGTTTAGAATTCACATTTTACCTCAGTAATCTCACTGAAAAATCTAAATTTTCCAAGTCTTCCCATTTCCTTCCAAATGGTGCAGTGTCATTCTTTCTGATGGAAGCATAGAATTCCACTGTGTGTGTGTGTGTGTGTGCGCATATATATATATGTATATATATATATATATATACACACACATATATATATATATGTATGTATGTATGTATATATTCCACATTTTCTTGATCCATTCATCTACTGAGGGGCATCTGGGTTGGTTTCAAATCTTAGCTATGGTGAATAATACTGCAGTAAATATAGTTGTGCTGGGAGCTGAGTATGGCCTTGTTTGTAGTTATTTGGGTTAATGCCCAGAAGTGGGATTGCTGGGTCATAGGGGAGCTCTATGTGTTGTCTTTTTTAAATTTTTTTTTTATTTTTTGGGTCCCGTCATGGGGCCTGAACTATGGGCCTGGGCGCTGTCCCTCAGCTCTTCAGCTCAAAGCTAGCACTCTACCACTTGAGCCACAGCGCCACTTCCGGCTTTTTTCTTTTTGCTTATGTGGTGCTGAGGAATCAAACCCAGGGCCTCAGGCATGCAAGGCAAGCGCTCTACCACTGAGCCAACTTCCCAGCTCTCTATGTGTAGTCTTTTGAGGAACCTCCATACTGCTTTCCTGAGTGGTGGAACAAGTTTACACTCCCATCAACAATGCAGTAGCATTCCCTTCTGGCCACATCCCCTTCCAGCATCTCGTTATTATTATTGATTATAGCCATTCTAACTTGGGTGAGATGGAATCTCAATGTTGTTTTGATTTTATTTCTTTTATGGCCAGAGATGTTGAGCATTTCTTCATGTGTCTATAGGCCATTCTTATTTCCTCTTCAGAGAAATCTCTTTAAGTCTTTAGCCTACTTATTAATGAGGTGGTTGTTTCTTTGAAGATTTGTTTTTGGGGGATTTAATTTTTTGAGTTCTAAGTATATTTTAGATATGAAGTCCTTGTATGGCTAGTGAAATAAGCCAGATCCAAAGAAACATAGGTTCCATGGTTTCCCTTAGTATATGGCTAGGATAATCTTAGCAGATGAGCAGAATAGCTCAATAGCTGTATATATATATGACCATATAAGATGATGTTCTAAGCAAAATGAACTCCAAGACTTGGACACAAGAGGTTTTCCTTCATTGTTGTTTTTATGTACCATGTTATTTCTTGTTTCTTTTGTATATTCTTCTCCCAGTGGTATATCCCTTGTTGTCACCATATTTGATTTTGGTACCCTGGTATTGTATATACATGTATTTGAATTAGGGAAGGGAAAGGGAACAACAAAATGGTGAGACAAAGGACAAGGGGGGAACCAATGCAATATTCACAAGACAATAAGTTGGAAATGATCTGTACAACTTGAGGGAGGTTGGGGGGGAGGGAAAGTAGGAGAAAAATGAGGGGACAAGAATGTACTTATTACCTTACTTATGTAACTAACCCCTCTGTACATCATCTTGGCCATAAAAAAGAGAAAAAAAAGAAAAATTTAAATTTTTGTTATTAATATTTTATATCTGGTGCTTAATTTTAGAAAGTAAAATTCAAAAATCCACTATTTGTTCTGATGGAAGAGGATAACAAAAACAGTTGTACTTTCAGGACCTTCAGGATATTCTGACAGAAGCTCAAGATTGTCTGACAGAAGCTCAAGATTGTCTTCCAGAAGCTCAAGGTGATCTCTCAGAAACTCAGAATTATTCAGCAGAAATTCAAAGTGTAGCGCTCAAATCTCCAACCATCGAGCCAGATTCTCAGGCCCCTGGGCCAGAAGGAAAGGTTATAAAAACAGAAACTGTGAGTACTGAGCTAGAAGATGGGAATATTGAGATGGTTGTCCAAGATTTGCTCTCCAATTGTCATCACCAGCATTCTATACCCAAAGACCACTGTGTTCTCCATGAAGACCAGAATATCTTACCTAAATATCAGGTCCAGAATTTTCTACCTAGAAATTGTCATATCCTCCCCAAAAGTCAGGACCAAGACTTTCTACAAACAGACCAGAATTTTCTACTCAAAGACCAGTGCGTTCTTCCCAAAAGCCAGAGTATTCCATCTAAATATCAGAACCAGGGTTTTCTCTCTACAGACCAGAATATTCCACCCAAATGTGAAGTCCAAGATTTTCTCCTCAAAGATCAGAATATTCTACACCAATATCAGGAGCATGATTTTCAATCTAAAAATCAGGTAAAATCAAGTTGAAAAAAATTTAATACCAAGAAATAATCGGGTTTGGTATGGGACTTGAAAGCATTATATTGCCACTGACTTGGAGATTTGTAGGTGGTAATTAAGGATTTCCTGATTGGTTTCCCAAAACTTCAGGGTTCATAACAAGTGTTCCAGTATTACTCCTATCTAGATAATTTATTGTTTTTAAAAATCTTACTAATTAAGAAAATGTTTCTGGCAGCCATTATCTGCTTTGGCAGGTGAAAAATGGATAAAAGAGTGGCCCACAGTATTCTCAAAGTTTATTCAGCTTCTGAGGCCAGCTCTCTACCACAGATAGAGTAGACAGAAGAAGGGAATCAATAGGAAGTAAATTTGATATAATTGTGCTTTTGTAGGAAGGAAATAATTTTTGTTTTACTCCAAAAATTGTCCAGTTATACTCTGACCTTAAGTCTATATCTAAATTAACTTATCATTCTTTTTAAAATTATTATTATTAAGTAGTTGTACATGCTTCTTGGTCAATGTCACCCCTTTCTTTGTTCTCCCCGCTTTTCCCATTCACTGAACTGTTCATATTTTTTGTTTATTCTGTTTTAGAATGTAAATTTAAATCAGCCAGCATCAATTTTGATAGGTAGATGAGGGAGAGAGGAGCCTCCTCTGCATGTCCACCGGGATTTTCTATGCAGGCATCATCTGGGCTCCCAGGGATAAGCTAGAACAGAAACATGACAGAAACCAGCAGGAACTAGATGGTTTAGGGTTTAGTTTGGAGCTTGCAAAGATTATTCTCTATTACAAGAAGTATGTTTTTCAGTTTTATTCATAATATTTCATCATTCACCCTTAAGACTCCCAACAAATCCTCGAAAATTACTGCTATACTATTATTCCTATTAAACAATATATAGTTGTGTTTTTTTCTCTTTCAGAAAGTACGCTTTCAGGAGCCATTCTCTGATAGGACAGATGAAAAAGGGAGAGAAGTCCCTTCTGTGGATCATCAGTATCTGCCATCTAAATTCAGGTTCCAGGACTTCATAGGAGACCAGGTAGAGCAGAAAGAGATAAAGAAATGGGACATAAAGTATCTGAATATTAGTATACAAGGAATAGAATCAGGAACTTTGAAGCTAATCTAAGCATATATTATTTTTAATTACTTCCCACATTACTAGTATTCCTAAATCCTATTAGAGCAGTGCCCTTGCTTTGAGAAGGATGGGCATAGAGTGTTTGCATTTCAGTTCCTGATGGTCTCTTTGTCCCCCCCCCCCATACACACACATTTACTTTTTATTTGACATAAATGTACAAGGAGATCTCATTCTGACATATCCATTTGTTCATACTATATACCTTAATTAGATTCACTTATGTCTGGTTCCTTCTACCTTGCACCTTATAGTACAAGAGACTAGTCTAGTGAACCATACAAATCAAATCATTTCTTCCATCTGAAGACTGATAACATTAAACTAGTTGATAAGGATTAGTCACAGTATTTTCACAAACATAGTTTCCTTACATGAACAATATAGGATCTAGAATTAAAGTCTACAAGGTTGGATTGAAAGTAAAACATCCTCACTGATGACAAAATATCAAATATTCTTCCTGATATTTTTTCCCTAAAGTTTTCACTGGAACCTAAGGAGTAGCATATTACCCTTGTTTTATTTTTTTCTATTCTTGTCATTCTCTTAGAACATATTTCTCCAACAACCCTCGTCTTTTATGAGAGACAAAAGAGAGGGGGAAGAGTTGCTTCCGGAGTATCATCAGTATGTTCCACCTAAAATCCAGGACCAAGTCTCCTCTAGAGAAGAGGTAGAGTAGCATCTAGAGAAGGAGGAATATATACTTCTTTTCTTTTTGGTACTGGTACTGGACTCTTAAACTCAGGTCTTGGGCATTGTCCCTTAGCTTTTTCACTCAAGATTGGTACTCTTCCACTTGTGCTACAGCTCCACTTCCAGCTTTTTTTGGTGGATAATTGAGGATAAAAGTTCCATGGACTTTTTTGCCATAGCTGGCTTCAACCTATGATGATCAGATCTCAGCCTCCTAAGTAGGATTGCAGGCAGGAGCTACTAGTACCTGACTATATACTTTTTAAAACAGAGAAACAAGACTACTTGTTCTTGGACTTAATGTATCAGCTAGCTTGTATGTGTACTCTGTAGACTTTGTAGACCTCCACAATTAGGCTAAGAGTAAAATATCTTCAGTTTCACATGTACCAGAATAATCCATATTTGATTCAAACTCCTGGAAAAAGTTGGAGGGGAGAGAGAAGAGGAAGGAAGGGAGGGAGAAAAAGGAAGAGAGAGAGGGAAAGAGAAAGGAAGAGCAAAGGGTGGGGAGAGAGGAAGAGGGAGGAAGAAAAGCTTTGTTTAAAAATTATATGTTAAACACAAATACACGCACAAATCACACACACACATCTCTCTAGCTGTATTCTATTCTTACCTTGTATCATTACTTTAGTATTGTCACTGAAGTCTGTGGTATTGTGATTAGCCCATCATATGTTTAGACTTGCCTATTTTATGTTCCTATAAAACAAGTATGGCAAACAGCCTTCATCTTTGGAAAAACAGGAGACTGCAAGAAGACTTGCCTCTGGAGCGCTATCATGACATTTTACCTAACATTTGAGACTTAGCTTCTCTCATAGAATAAATAGAACCTGATAATAGCAAAGAGTAGGGAACAGAGGAAAAACTGCTTAGGTTTCTGCTCAACATTGACAGGGCAATCTTTAATAATGGGGAAAAATATAATGTTTTGTGATATATCAACCATTCTTACTGATACCACTTCAGTCCTCTCCTCTGAAGCTTTTTGTATTGCTGCAGGTGTAATGCTCCTGCTTAGATGATTTATATCAACATTTATATGTCTTTTAGCACAGGAATAACAGGCATCATATGATGTGACAGATGACTGATGGAAAAAGAAGTTATTTCCAGAGTGCCAGGAATATGGTTTACATGAATTCCAGGATCCAGGCTCTTGCCAGAGAGCAAGTAGGGCAGAGTACACTAAAGAGCTAGCAGCAGAAAAAAGAATTATAAGAGTTTGGGCTCAGCTTGTCAGAGCTGTGTTAGATGTTCACAGAGATGATGATAATATTATCTCTTATTAATATTAGTGATGTTATTATCTGAAATAATTGCTTATTTTATGATGTACCTACCATAGCCATAATGGTTTATAAGTTTCTATGTGTTATTTTAACTTCCACAATAACCCTGGCAGATAGATACTAATACTATTTTTTGCTTTATAGATGAAATTTAAGATTGTTTTATGCAGTTGTGATCCATAAGAGTAACAAGAAGTATGTCTACTTTTATGCCATAATATATCAGAATATTCTGACCTATTTAGATTCCTTCAGGCCTATTAGTGAAGCCATAGTATTTTCTCAATTAATTTCACTACTCCCATTTGATAAGTGCTGTTGTGTCTTTTAGAGCCCATACTTTAGGCACAAGCTGTCTGTTGGGACAGCTGAAAGACGTCAGAAGGATTTCCCTCTGCAGGGTCATCAGCATCTTCCATATAGGCATCAGAGAAATACCTGCAGAAGACGACAGGTAGGGCAAACTACAAAGTAACTGGATTGAACTCTTTGAAATTGAGCTATTTATGAATGATTGTCATTGCCCGACACTGACTGGTCTTAGCCTTGAATACTCTTTTAAGCTTCTTGCTGTACCTCCACACTCTCAGCCTTTTGTAAAGAAAATACAAGCTGTAAACATTTATCTGGTTTTTTTTTTTTTTTTGCCTGTCCTGGGGCTTGAACTCAGGGCCTGGACACTGTCCCTGAGCTTCTTTGACTCAAGGCTAGCACTCTACTACTTGAGCCACAGTGCCACTTCTAGCTTTTTCTGTTTATGTGGCACTGAGGAATCAAACCCAGGGCCTCATGTATGCTAGGCAAGCACTCTACCACTGAGCCACATTCCCAACTCCTTTTTTTTCTTTTTTACATTATTGCCTATTCTATTTCAGAGGAAGAGTTGTTCGTTTTTGGAACTACATTGGAATCCTTTGTCATCTTTCCCCCAACCCCTTATATCCTTGCTCTATTAATTATCCTTTGTTATAAATATATCTTTCACCACTTTCATCTTCTTAGCTCTTTCCTCTTGGCAATATTCCCAAGTCATCTGGGCATGTTGGTACACACTTATAATGCCAGTTACGCAGCAGGTAGAGACAGAAGGATCTCAAGTTAAAGGTCAGCCTGGGCAAAGTTAGTGAGAGCTTGTCTAAAAACAAAATACAAACCAGCACAAAAAGGAAGGAAATCTCTTCAAAGTTAATCACTGTCAAGAGATGAATGTATTCTTTTTGTCTCCTTATAAGCATTTATATACATGTGAATGTAGGTACGTTTAAAAAATTGTGGTAAAAATATACCTAACATGAAATTTACCACTTTATGATTTCATATTTGTTTGTTTGTTTATTGTCGGTCATGGGGCTTGAACTCAGGGCTTGGTCACTATTCCTGAACTTCTCTGCTCAAGGCTAGCACTCTATCACTTTGAGCCACAGCTCTACTTCTGGTTTTCTGGTGGTTAATTGGAGATAAGAGTCTTCCTGCCCAGGCTAGCTTCGAACTGTGATCCTCAGATCTCAGGCTCCTGGGTAGCTAGGATTACAGGTGTGAGCCATGCTTGAATTCATGATCCTCTTCATCAAGCCTCCTGAGTGTTAAGATTATTGGCATGTACCACCACATATAGCTCATTTTAACCATCTTCAAGTGTACAAAAACATTGGCATTAAATGCATTCACATTGTTACACAACCATCACTACCATCTGTCTACAGAACTTTTTCATCTTGTAAAGCTGAACCTCTATGCCCATTAAACAATAATTTCCATTTCTTCTTCCCTCAGCTCCTAGAAACCACCATTCTATTTTCTGTCCCTATGAGTTTGATTACTCTAAATATCTCATAAAGTGGAATCAGACAGTATTTATCCTTTTGTGCCTATCTTGTTTCATTCATCATACTGCTGTTATATCGGACAGTATTTCCTTTTTAACCTGAATAATATTCCATGTGTACATATACTGCATTTTGCTCCTCCACTCTTCCACTGATGGACACTTGGATTGTTTTCACCTCCTGTTTGTTACACATAACAATGTAATGAACATGGGTATGTAACCATGAAATGTCCAGTTCTGCTGTTTCCTGAGAAGTCAATAACTCAAGAAATAGAGTAATGAAAGAAGAAAGAGATTTATTGGCAACATGTCAGCAGGTCGAAGTTACTAACCAGGAGATAGTATGACTAGTACTGCTCTGTGATGTTTACCCTTACTATTTTCAGGCAAGGCTGACTTTATTGGCTAATTGTTTGGGAAGTGAGACATAGGAAAGTGAGATAAAACATAAAAGTAGAAAACAGGCTGGGAATGTGTCTTAATGGTAGAGTGCTTGTCTAGTATTCATGAAGCCCTGTGTTCAATTCCTCAGTACCACATAAACTGAGACCCTGACCTGGTAAAACCAAACAAAACACACACACACACACACACAACACACACACACACACACACACACACAACCCCCCCCCCCCACACACACACCCTTCCTTACTAACACTTGTCATTTTTGTCATTTAAAGGACTGAGAATTGAACCTAGGGCCTTACTCTTGCCAGGCAAACACACTGGCATTGAGCTCTAATCCCAGACACCATATTTTTATTTTAAATTATTTTCTATCAAAGTAGGTGTGAAGTGCTGGCTGTATTTTTCTATTTAGTGGTTTCTTGAAGCTAGGGGTATGTTTTTTGTTTTTTTTTTTTGTCGGTCGTGGGGCTTGAACTCTGGGCCTGGGCGCTGTCCCTCAGCTCTTCAGCTCAAGGCGAGCGCTCTACCACTTGAGCTACAGCACCACTTTAGGGGTATGTTTTTTTTAATTCTTTGTCCATTTAGAAATTGGCTTGTTTTTATTTTGGTTATTGAGTTACGGAATTTCTTAGTATTTTCTATGTACAGGCTGTGTTAATGTGTATATATATATATATATAATATATCTCTGTCTATATGTGTATATGTATATATCTCCATATATATGTGTGTATATGTATATAGATAGTATATCTCCAGATAGATGCAAATGTCTTCTCATTTTATGGGTTTCTTTTTCATGTTTGTGATCAGTGTAATTCCTTCTGAAATTGCCTCTTTTTATCTATTTTGCTTTTATTTTATATGTGTTTTGTTTATCTAGTTGACTTCAAAGTTGTAGGAAAATAGAATCAATAGATAAAAAAATCGAGAGGATTCACAGGGCTAGCTTGTGGTAATTTTGTTACTTTGTGTGACTGGACTTTCTGACAGGTTTCTGATGAAGATCAGTCAGGATTGAGCACTGAATTCCAAGTTCCACTGTCATTTCAGTCTGGAGTAGATCAAGAAGAAGACAAGAAAGAGGTATATAATAATATGGTACATGTGAAGTTAGAGCTAATAACTTTTCTATAAGCTCTTAGGACTTAAGCTACATAGATGTGACATAAGAGCACTGATTCAAGTGAATTTCTCCAGCCAGTATGAATTGGTCACTGATTCAGAGGGAAAATGTACATTTATAACTTCCTTTTGTTTCCCCTTTCAAGTTAGTTTAAATTTCCATTTCTAACAATGGCCATCCACCAATTAGATGTGGAGCCTTATTTTTAATTTTCAAAATACAGATGCCTAGAGAAAGCCAGATATACTGAATTACTATTTGAAAATAGGTTTAAGGCATTTATCTTTTTAAAAACTATCAGTGCTGATTCGGATGCATTCCAAATATTGAGAACTACAAATTTGATTTAATAATTTTGCCAAAAAGCTTCATACTGTCCTAGTGTATGCATATAGATATACTTATATACTTTAGCCTTTGGAGTAGGCTGTGTCCTTAAGAGAGAATTTATAGGTCGAGAGGTGTGAACAGGTCACACATAGTATAGTAGCACTTGCTTTTTATTGTACTTGTTCCATTTATGAGTGTGATACTGTGATGTACTTCAGCCCTACTGCTCTCCTCCCTGCCATGTTAGTCTAGGTGTAGAGTATAATTCTAATTTTGGAAAGTTGGATGAATATTGTTCTGTCTTAAAATTCCTCCTACATTCTTTCCATGGCCCTATTTTTATGGCATTTACTACTTGGAAATATGTTCCATATCTTACTATATCAAGTACGATCACTTCCTTAGGTTCTATTGACATGGCACTATATACTAAGGGAGAACTAGATTAATGCTTCTTTTTTCAGCCTATTATTGTATCTGTGTGTTTGGAAATATGTGTGATTATCCTGAGTCATGGGAGACAGGTTTCATGTTTCTTCTTTAAAAATACTTTAAAAACTTTCAGAAATTGTTATTATAAAGGTGATATACAGAGAGGTTAACAGTTATATAAATCAGGTAAAGAATACATTTCTTTTTGGACACTGTCACCCCTTCCCTTGCTCTCTTCCAGTTCGTCCCTCCTGTCCCTACCATAAGTTGTATAGTTCATTTTCAACACAGTTTCTAGTGATACCACAGCTATATTTGTTTACCCTTTCTCCCTCCATTTCTGTGACTCTTATATTCCCAAAGACTATATAAATGATCAAACAAGACAAAAAAGAAACAAAAACAGCAACAAAGAAAAAAAATCTCTTGTTTCCATTATGTGGAGTTCATTTTGATAAATGTTATTTTGTATGATGAGATGCACATAATTTTTTTTTTTTTTTTTTTTTGGGTCCGGTTGTGGGGCCTGAACTCTGAGCCTGGGCGCTGTCCCTCAGCTCTTCAGCTCAAGGCTAGCGCTCTACCACTTTGACCCACAGCGCCACTTCCGGCTTTTCTCTTTTTGCTTATGTGGTGCTGAGGAATCGAACCCAAGGCCTCATGCATGCAAGGCAAGCGCTCTACCACTGAGCCACCTTCCCAGCCCAAATTTAAAAAAAATTTTTTTTGGGGGGGGTCCAGTTGTGGGGCCTGAACTCTGGGCCTGGATGCTGTCCCTCATCTCTTCAGCTCAAGGCTAGTGCTCTACCACTTGAGCCACAGCACCACTTCCGGTTTTTGTCTTTTTGCTTATGTGGTGCTAAGGAATCGAACCCAGGGCCTCAGGTATGCAAGGCCAGCGCTCTACCACTGAGCCACCTTCCCAACCCAAAATTTTTAAAATTTTTAAGTAGTTGTACAAAAGGGTTTCAACTCTGTGTTACTTCTACTTCATATAGTTTTCTTGTCTATATGGTAAGATTACCTTCTTTCCTTGTGAAGTTCTCTGAGAACAGAATCTTACTAATTTTTACTTCTTGCTTTTAGCGCCAAAAGCAGTATCTGAGATACAGAAGACTGTTCATGGATATTGAGAGAGAGCAAGTGAAGGAACAAAAAAGAGAAAGAGAACAAAAGAAAAAAATTGAAAAGTAAGTTCTTTGATTCTCATTCTGAGGCTTAATTTACTAGTTGTGTTTAGAGGCTAAGTCTTAGAAGTTATCAGGTGTTGACTGGGTGTGTGGCTTAGTGATAGAGCATATGCATAGCGCTGATTTCGTCTCAAAAAGTAAAAAAGGAAGAGGGGCGGGAAAGAAGAAGGAAGGGAGGAGAGGAGAGGAGGACTTAAAAGGAATTAGGATATGATTTACCTTCTGACATATATTGGAAACAGTTATTTTTTTATTTATTTTTTTTGTCAGTCATGGGGCTTGAACTCTGGGCCTGGGTGCTGTCTCTGAGCTGAATCTTCAGCTCAAAGTGAGCTCTCTACCACTTGAGCCACAGTGCTACTTCCAGTTTTCTGGTGGTTAATTGGAGATAAGTGTATAACAGGCACGGCACCTGTGGCTCACGCTTGTAATCCTAGCTACTCAGTAGGCTGAGGATTATGGTTCAAAGCCAGCCCAGGCAGGAAAGTCTGTGAGACACTTTTTTTTTTTTTTTGATCTAGGTAGTTTATTGAAAGTAGTGAACAACTAGTTGTTCCAATAAAATTAGTTGACTAATAAAATAAATTTATTTATTTACTTATGCAGCATTGAATTTGAACTCAGGGCCTTGTGTTTGGTAGGAAAGTTCTATACCACTTGAGCCACACACTCAGTCTTTTTTGTTTTAGTTATTTTTCCAATAAGGTTTTGCATTTATGCTTTGGCTGGCCTGTACTCCAATCCTTCTATTTACCCTTCTTACATAGTTGGTATTACAGGCCGGCACCACCATGCCCCACTTTTTTTATTGATGGAGATAGTTTCACCAGCTTCTGCCTGGGCTTGCCTAGAATCATGACCCTCTTGGTCTTCACTTTCTGAGCACCTTTGTTTTTAAAAGCATGAATTACTGTGTCTAGCTTTCAACCAATTTTAGATGCACATCTAAATTGTGCAAAGTGACCCATTTTTGTATTCCCACCAAATGTGAATGAAACTTCTTTTGAGGAAGGAAAGAGCAGGACTGGGCCTTGACTCCAGGCCTTTATATTCTTGCTTAGCTTTTCTGCTCATGGCTAGCGCTCTACCACTTGAGCCATACTTCTCTGCTTTTTGATGGCTAACTGCAGTGAGAATTCTTATTGCTCTACATCCTTGCCAACATTTGGTATGGACAGTATTTCCTAGGTGGATAAATATGTTTTGGGATAAGGGAATATGAGTGCTCCATTAGAAACTAACATTATCCAAATGAGAGTGAAAGGAAGTAACGGTATTTCTATAGAGTCTGTTTTATTTTCACTTTTCAGTAGCAAAGCCCATTTACTAAGAACTTGTTATCTGGCAAGCACTATACTATATGCTAAGAATATAAAATTTGAATATGTGGTATTATGAATATGTGGCAAGATAATGCTGTTCATAGCGTGGATAAGAATAAAATTGACTTAAGTTTGGATGTACCACTCATTGGTTATGTAACTTTAAGTCTCAGTATCTGTAATTATAATATGAGGATTATAATACCTAGTTTCCAGTGGCTCATGCCTATCTGCAGGCCTAGCTTACTCAAGAGACTGAGATCTGAGGTTCAAGGCCAGTCTGGACAGACAAATCTGAGGGACTCTTATTTCCAATTAACCACTAAAAAGCTAGAAATAGGTCTGTGGCTCAAGTAGTAGAGCACTAGCCTTGAGTGAAAATGCGAAGAGATAATGCCCAGGTCTTGAGTGATTTCAAGCCCTAGTACTGGTACCATAAAAAAAGTTATTATCCCCACCTTGATGATAGTAGTGTTGGTGTTGATGGTGAAAAAATGAGCACCAAGCAAGGAGGGAGAAAAAATTATAAAAAAAAAAATTATAGTACTCAAAGTGAGGCAAGGATCATCTAGATGAAAGTTAAGGAGGCTTTTTAAATCAGTTAATACTCAAGCTTGATGAATTAGAATTTGCCAAATAGTCAAAGCACTGTAGTTGAAGACATTGGTTATGTTTGAGGAATTTTTGAAACAGTGGCTAAATTTTGGTAAAAGTGAAGTGGCACATGGCTGTAATATAGGTGTTGAAAATCTTAAGGCAAAAGTCTTATGATCTGATTTGTATTTTACAAAGATCTCTGGCAGTGTGAAGAAAAGCAAGGCAGAGAGTAGAGATAAGAGGTTATTAGAGTAATTGCATTGAGAGATGATGGCAACAGAATGATTTATTTATAATACTTTAAGAAATAGAATCTATGCAACTTGATGGCCAGTTAGGCTTCACATAGAGAGAGGAGTTCAAAAGTAATTTAAATTTTCCAACCACTGATACCTATAATCCTGAGGCTGAGATCTGAGGATCATGGTTCAAAGGTATACTGGGAACATAAAGCCCACAAGATTCTTATCTCTATTTAACCAGTAAAAAGCCAGAACTGGACATGTGTTTCAGGGTGGAGTGCTAGCCATAGCAAAAAAGTCAAATGAGAGCATGAAGCCCTGAATTCAAGCCTCAGTACTGGTATACACACAAAAATTTTTCTCAGTTGGTTTTAGGTTCTGGGACAAAATGACAGATTAGAACCTTCTTCCATGTGACTGTCATGAATAAGGTGAGTCAGGGCAGTAAAGGATGGACTATAAAGGGAAGACAGGAAGAGCATCACTAATCAATAATGACAGAACAGGACAGCTGAAAAGCACTGAGAAACAGGAGACAATGTAGAAACAAGTAGGAAACAGACAAGAGCACCAACCCTGGGTCCCGGGGAGGACAGGAGAAGCTGAAGCCACATCACAAGGCATGCCAGGTAACCCTGGTGACAACAGATTGGCAGTCCTGGCTGCAGAATACCTGACACTTCTCACAAGCTTTCAGACTAGTCTATGGATTTGGTGGGACAGTCCCATACTGGATAGGAAAGCCATTTTGTCAGTCCAGTATCTCACGAGAGCTATTGTTCATAGTTTTCTGTTTACCAGATACTATCTCGGGTAAGGGAGTACAATAAGAAGCAATTACAAGTTGGGGAATCTTGGGCCACCCTCTCATGTATCATGAGAGGTAGTTATGGAGAAGGCATGCTTCAGACACAGACCCACTGTGAGAAAGTTGTGGAGGGCACAGTAGTCAGTGCTTTTCCTCTGTTGCAAGAGGTGGGAAGCCCTATTTCCCCTGAATCACCACAAAGACTTAAGAGTGTTAAGCCGAAGCCCATTGCCCGTGGATTGGTTGGCCTCCAGAACTGCCTCTTCAGACCCATAGTATACCTCTTGCAGATGAGAGGGTCAGCTGAGAGAGAACTCTGAGCAGGTTATGCAGTTTCCCCAGCCTCCTCCCTCCCACAGGTGGTTTAATTGGTGGTTTAACTGGAAAACATTGAGGCTGGCAGAGTGCTAGTTTCCTTCCATTCTCCTGTAGCACAGAGCTCAGTGTACTGTTTGTTTTCCCCAGTCTCTAACGTACTGTTGGGAACCTCTAGACTTGGACATTTGTTTCCTCTGGGTGCACACATGGGGTGGGGTGGGGGTGTCTCTAGAACAAGTGGGACTTTCTCCGTGCACAGATCAGACCAGCAGCGACTGATTATGCAAAGAAAGGAAGCATCTCTAAAGTAAATGCAGCTCTGAAGCTGACAACTGACCGGTGACTGGCAACATGTTAAAAGATAGACACAAACAAATACTGTTAAGTTTTCTCTCATATATATAAGGTAGATTTTTAAGACATGAAAGTAGAATGAGTACTATTTGGGAGGAGTAGGGGAGCAGCAGGAGTGCACAAGGAGAGAAAGTGTAATTAGGGGTGAATATGATGAAAGTACTTACATAAACATATATGCATGAAAATGTCATTATAAATCCATTTCTTTACAATAATAAAAAATACCATACTACTAAGGAGATGGCCGAACTAGCTACAGAATAAGCTTTAACTAAACTATAATTATAGCCTTCTTGATTTTTGTTAACTTCTGGACCAGATCAAGGTGATGAGTGTTGGACTAGCAGAGAGCTCTTTGTATATTTTGGATATTAATCTTTTAGCTAAATTTTGATCCAGTCTGCATTAAAATTTTTCAGTTATGTAGAGCCAATATATAAACATTTTACAGCTCATTGGGTTGAAGGTAGAATGGAAATGTATTTTGTTCAGTTCATTTAGCTGAAATCAATACACTCTTGCTATAGGTATTTTACGTCTAATGTAGATCTTCGTATGGCATGCCTCCCACGTGGCGCAGGCAGGGAGAAGTGTTTTTAGCAGCATTACTGCTGACCTTCTTTGAAAGGTTTTTTGCTTTAGGCTTTTACTTAATTCTCATTTCCTGCTGGATAATTTTTTTTTTCTTTTCTTGGATTTATAGTCTTGATCTCAGAAAAAATACGTCTCTGCTTTACAGATGGCACAAAATACTTGAAACTATCTAGTGGATAGTTGGCAGATACTTAGAAGTTATTTTTGCCTTTTTCTTCTTGGAGAAGCTAAGCCATTTATGCTGTCTTTGCATGAATGATTATATGAGTGAATTTGGAGACAAAAACTGTTAGTAGCATTCTAAAGTAAACATTTTTTTCTGCTTTGTAAATATGAGTTTGATAACTACCTCAACCAGTTGTATAAGAATTAATGATTTGGTTTTATTAGTAGCTATTTATTAAGCTTCTACTAATTGGTATTAATTTGTAGACTTGCTAGATTTAGGGGATGTATGACACAGAAGGCTTGAGCTTCGTTTTAAAAGAACCTACTAGATAGATTTGACTGAGGAATGGAGAAGCATATAACCAATTGGATTATTATAATACCTAATACTGTTACAAGACTACAGTAGGTAGGTAGGAACTTGATATGTGGAAGTTCTAGCTTCACTATCCACTATTTGTGTGACTTTGGGAAAGTTAACCTATGCTACTCTTTGTAAAATGAGTGTCCTCTTTACAAAATAAGGATAATAATGTTATATATGTCATAAAGGTGCTGTGAGGATTAAGTAAGTTAATCTGTAAATGTGCTTGACAAAGAATCTGGCATATAGCATTTGGTCAATAAATGTTAGTTGCTCCTGTTACCATTAGAAGACAGACAAAGCACAAGAATGATGCAGAAGCACAGAAAACATTTTGAAATCAAATTGGGAAGTTTGAGATAAGAGAAGGAAAAGGAAGACTTCCTGGACTGAAGAGTTAATAGGAATGGTATAATACAAAGAAGATGGGAAAGAGTGGACAGGAATATTAGATAAGAGAGCGAACATTGCAAAAGCTATTCATGAGAAAATATGACACTTCTAAGCTTGATGTGAGCTACAAGATCATAAAGAGCTTAGTATGTTAGAAAATGGAAGTTGTTGGACTTTACCCTGAAAACAGTTAGGAGCACCATTAGAGGCATTCTGGGAATAGCTAAGACTAAATGTTAGCAGGCTATGAAGTAGCACACTTAGAGAAGAGAATGAAATTAATATAAAAATAAAAATAAATATCTAGGATTTACTATATTTCAAGAGCTTTACGCTGATAACATCTCATTTAATCCATACAGCAATTCCACAGGTAGCAATGCTACTACCATCCATTGAGTGCTTACAATGTGCTGAGCATAATATTGAGTGCTTTAGAGGTACTAGCCCATTCACTCATTTCAGTAACTTATGAAGTAGATTTGATTATTCTTTTCCTTTTAAAGAAGAGAAAATGAACCCTATGGATGTTAAGCGATATGACTGATATAAAGTCCACACTTAGAGATGGAAGAACTGGGGTTTAAATCTACATTTGACGCCATCACCTTACCTTTTAAAGACTGTAGTGTGGTCTGTCACGTAAGATAATGCAAAGGTAGCAATGAGTAAAAGGCACCTTTAAAAGCTGTTTTAAGTAAGTTAACTGAGTTCTGTCAAGGGGAATTTAAAAATAAGTCTCAGATTGCAGGTCACCAGTGGATCATGCCTGTAATCCTAGCTACTCAGGAGACTGAGATTTGAGGATTGTGATTCAAAGCCAGTCCAGGCAGGGAAGTCTGTGATCATTCTTACTATTTGTGATTTCTGAAATCACTGAGGGACTGAAATCACCTGGCATCAGGGTCTGATAGAGAAAGAGTTTGAACAGAAAATAAGATCAGCAAGCAAAGATTTAGACTGCTAGATTATACCTTAATCCTGTTGTGTCAGAGCGGTAGATTTCATCCACCTCCTTAAAAAGTTATTTTTTTCTAACTTCACTTCTGAAATAAATGTTTCTTTCTCTTAGAAGCAAATTTTTTTTTATTTAAAAATGTTGGTGGTGTCAAGTTTCTGTGACTGCTCAGAAAGATTCCAAAGAGTCAAAGCCCTCAGTTGAGTTTTAGGTCTTTATTTTAGTTTAATTTTGTAAAGGATGAAGTATGACTTTATGATGTAGAAGAGAACTGAGTGACAAGAATTCATGTGTTATTGTTGATATACTAAGAATATATTTTCATATTGTTTACCATAGTTTTCCAGTGTTTCCAGGATATGCTTAAAATGTAAATATTGATGTCTTCTTGTTGTTTATTTCTGCACACATCCAGTATATTAAGTTCATACATCAATTTGCAACCTCTTACATTGTTACTTCTCTTGCTGAAAATCTGATGCTGGTTTCAGAATACCTTTTAGCATAAGCAGCAGAACTGCTATAATAGTATTCACATCATTGTGAGAAAACAGAGGTATTGATATTGATTTTTGACCTCTTTAGTTTCTGTTGTATATAAGTAAAAGGCATGTTTACATAGAGGACTTGAAGACATTGGAAGAGAAGCTTGTTTAGAAAGTAATTATTCAACAAGAAAATACATCCAATGGAGATGTCAAATGGACAGCTAAGTTAAGTAGGTTTCGATCATAGGGACATGATTTGTAATAGATCTTTATGTAGCTTTCTGAATTACAGGTGGTTGTAGTGGTAACATAACAGGGGACGTACATTCTGTAACTTGGGGAGATGGTATAATGTAAGAAGAGGAGAGTGTATAGGATCTAGAACTTTGCAAGATGGGCTTGCAAAGGAGGCAGAGAAGGTTGGTCCAGATTGTTACAGAGACTGATAGAAGAAAATTTCAAGAAAGAAGGAATAGTCAGCTATGCGAGTGCAGAGTACAACTTGAAAGAAAGTGAGTAATGATCCATCAGTGTGTCTCAGCCTTCACTATTTTTCACTTTTTTTTTTTTTTTGTTCAGTCATGGGGCCTGAACTCTGGGCCTGGGCACTGTCCCTCAGCTCTTCAGCTCAAGGCTAGCGCTCTACCACTTGAGCCACAGCACCTCTTCCGGCTGTTTTTTCTTTCTTTTTGTTTATGTGGTGCTGAGGAATCAAACCCAGGGCCTCATGCATGCAAGGCAAGCGCTGTACCACTGAGCCACCTTCCCAGCCCCACTATTTTTCCCTTTGTGGAGCATTTTTAACATTTTTTTTTTTCCACACTTGCCTCCCACTCTCAGTTTTAATACATAGATATAATGTGTTTCTGTTCAATGTACTTTGGCTTTTTGGAGGGCCACAGACTATTGTAATATCTAAAAATTCTTTGTCACTTTAGGGACAATATTGTTCTTGTGAGAATATATGTGCTAAATGGATTGTGAATTTAGAGCTGTTTGGTGGAATGATCTTAAAGCTCTTTTGGAGTGGATAAGGAAGTGTGGAACTAAAGACAGAAAGTCTAGATAATTTTTTCCTTGTGAGGAGAGGAGTAGCTATGGAGTAGAAGACATCATTTCTAGGAACTGTCCTATTACCAAGACCTAAGATATACCTTGAAAAACAATGCTTGTATGTTTGCTTAGGTTTTACTGGTAGAGATAATAATTCTTGTAAGAACTTTATATAAAATTGTTTATGCTAGCCAGTGGCTCATGCCTGTAATCCTAGCTACTCAGGAGGTGGAGATCTAAGGATCTTGGTTCAAAGCCAGTCTGGGCAGGAAAGTCAGTGAGACTTTCTCCAATTAACCACTCAAAAACCAGAAGTGGCGCTGTGGCTCTAGTGGTAGAGCACTAGCCTTGAGCTGAAGAGCTCAGGGAAAGCACGTAAGCCCCATGACCACCACCACACCACCAACAAATGTTTATGCTACTTCTTTTAGTACTTGAGCTAACACATTATGAATTTGCGTTTATCTTTTTTGTTATTCATTTTACTCTTTGCATTTCATCATTGAAAAATTCAATTTGATTCATTACATTTGATTTTTATTTATTTATGTTGAGAAGTCTGACGTTATTGAACTTAACAAATTATCAGTGTCCTAAGTACCTCTGTGTGTGTGTGTGTGTGTACCAGTTCTAGGGGGTTTGAACTCGGGGTCTCCCGCTCTCGCTTGTCATTTTCACTCAAGGCTGGCATTATACCACTTTAGTTACACCTCCACTTCCAGCTTTGCCGGTTTATTGAAGTTAAGAGTCTCAGGGAATTGTCTTTCCTGGACTGGCTTCAAAACGCAACCCTTAGACCTCAGCCTCCTGAGTAGCTAGAATTGCAGATATGAGCCATTGAACTAGGCTCTGAGAATACTTTTCTTTTCTTTTCTTTTTTGTCGGTCGCGGGGCCTGAACTCAGCCTGAGCGCTGCCCCTTAGCGCTCTACCACTAGAGCCACAGAGCCACTTCTGGCTTTTTCTGCTTATGTGGTACTGAAGAATCGAACCCAAGGCCTCATGCATGTGAGGCAAGCACTCTAGCACTGAGCACAGCCCTTCAGAGTACTTTTCTTTACTCTGTTTAGAATAAGATCTCTATGTTGGTAGATCTGTAACTGATAGCTATGATTTTAGGATTATCCTCTAAAGTTTGAATTTAAAGCCAAGTGCCAGTGGCTCTTGCCTATAATCCTAGATTCTCAGGATGCTGAGATCTGAGGAACACAGTTCAAAGCCAGCCTGGACTGGAAAGTCTCTTAGCCTCTTATCTCCAATTAAACCACCCATAAAAGCTGGAAATGTAGCTGTGGCTCAAGTGCTGGCCTGCTAACCTTAAGCCAAAAAACTCAGGGACAGTGCCTGGGTTCAAGTCCAAGGATTGGCATGGCCTCACACACACGCACCCACACACACACAATCACACACACACTTTTTAAAAAATTCCATCTTTTCCTTAATTCTCTAGCTTATTTGAAGAGAACAATACAAGCATATGTTTTGAAGTCAATTCTGATATATGTATGTGTCTGGTTTTCCTTTTGCCACATTCCTAGTGTGCTGCCTTATATTCCTCTAAATCTTAATATTCAGTCATATAAAAAGATTTCCCTCTGCCCGGGTTGCAATAATGAGATTTCTTACCTCTACCCTATTACAACTTTATGTAACATTTGAGTTTCACTCATACCATAAAAACTATTTTATGCTCTTTGAGAAATACTCAATTTAGATTTACAATTGTTGCTCAGGAAATACTAGCAAGTGTGAGAGGGCAATTGAAAGAAAACGCTTGTTAAAAGTAACCTTATCTCTCTCCTGGGGCAGCCTGAATATGGATGAATTTAGTCCCACATCTACCATATCCTGCCTGTTTTTCTAGTGCCTGATCTTTCAGCCTTTGTAGATTGGCTTCTAGATTTTAACATTTCCCTGTGTTAATCTAACAGCATGAAAGGTTTAATGCCCCTAGAGTCTGATAGCCTGTCACAAATGGGTAAAAGCCTAGAGTTTTTATCAGACCATGCTTTCTTGAAGAAGTAGGAGTGTGAATTGGCCTCATATTACTCTTCAGAAAAAATAGCTAATTTGTTTTGAGTATGTGTTTCTATGTTCTAGGCTCAAATCAGTCGTATTCTTTTCTTTTCTTTTTGGTGAGTGGTGGATTTAATTTAGGGCCTTGAAGATGCTAAGCATGCCTCTCACTACTGAGCTACACATGAATCATGAATGTTACTAATAGCATCTGCAATGGAGAATCCTTTCCAGAAGATTTATAATTCACTTTGCCTAGATCCATCAGAGGAATAGCTATGGCAGATATAGTCTTAAAAATGTATTTTAGCTAGGCATGATAGCTCATGTCTATAATCCTTAGCTACTCTGGCTGAGGAGATCAGGAGATCAGATCATGGTTTGAGACTAGCTTGGGCAGAAAGCTTATGAGATCCCCATCTCAACCAATAAAGCTGGGCACATACTGTGTACTTGTCATCTCAGCTATGCAGGAAGCATAAGTAGGTGGATCATGGTGCAGGCTAGCCCAGATAAAAACACAAGACCCTATATGAAAAATAAAGCAGAAAGGGCTAGAGCCATAGTTCAAGTGGAAGTGCACCTGCCTCGCAGGTCTAAGACTCCCGTTCAAAACCATAGTAAGGCAAATAAATAGATAAGCAGATTAAACATATGTATGTGTGTTATTTCTTATTGTCTTGAATGGTCCTTCCCCTTGCATATGTGTGCATGTTCTCTGCTATATACTAGGAGAGATGCTGTCTGGGTTCTCTCTCTGGCATTCTGATATGTTAAGCGCTAGTTGTCCTCTCTGCACTCTTAGCTTCCTCTCTAATTCAGAATCCACCAGGCTCCACTGGAGCTCTCCCACCTGTGCCACCACCTATAAACTTTAAAGACAGCAATATCTGGAAGTTATGGGACTTGGCTTTGTTTCCCATCTGTCAGGGACCACTGTCTTTTGTTGGTTCATGTACAGTGTCTTGAAAACCATTGTTTCTTGTATTTTATCTGATTTAATTTTTTATTATTTTTAAGTTTGGGGATTTTTTTTTTTTTTGGTTGGTTAAGGTTGTTTTGTTGTTGGGATGGTGGATCTGTTCCTGTTAACTCCATTTTAGAAGCAGAAATCCTAATTACTAGTAGTTTTAACTTGAGAGGGTTCTTGTGCTAGAATTCTTACAGAAAAATCTCTTAAATAGTCACTACTGATTTCTTCTTCAGAAGCTATGTATATAGATAATCATAAGATTAACTCAAATCTGCACGAATTTTTGAAGACATTCTTGGGGTATTAAACTGACTTCCTGATTTCCTTGCTTTATGCATTTCTTGTTATTTGATCTAGAAGCTAATTTTAAAGAACAATTTAATGAAATTCCTCATCATGTTATGATTTTTATCCTCAGAATTAAGAAAAGGAAAGAGCAACAACGTTATGCTGAAGAGCAGAGGATCCTGAGAATGAAATGTCATAAAGAACCACACTCTGTGGAGATGAGTGACCTTTTAGCTCAGTTACAACTTGAAGAAATAAAAGGAGCCAGAGAAAAACAGCAACAGAAAGAAAAAGAATACATCAGGTAATTTGAAACACATTGCATAAAGTTCTGGCTGACTGTAGAGGAGAATTATAGGAAGTTGTTCTTAATTTTCTTAAAAGATTGATTGATTGTCTGGGCACCAGTGGCTCATGTTGTAATCCTAGTTACTCAGGAGGCTGAGATTTGAAGAGGGGCAAGAAAGTCTGTGGACTCTTACCTCCAATTAACCACAAAAAAAGCCAGAAGAGGAGGTGTGGCTCAAGTGCTAGCCTCGAGCCCAAAAGCTCAGAGACTACCCAGGCCCTAAGTTCAAGCTCCAGGACCAGCCCCCCCCCCCCAAATGGGGGGGGGGAGGGCTGGGAATGTGGCTTGGTGGAATACTTGCCTAGCATGCATGAAGCCCTGGGTTCAATTCCTCAGTACCACATAAACAGAAAAAGCCAGAAGTGGCACTATGGCTCAAGTGGTAGAATGCTAGCTTTGAGCAAAAGCAGCTCAGAGACAGTGCCCAGGCCCTGAGTTCAAGCCCCAGGACTGGCAAAAAAAAAAAAAAAAAAGATTGACTTGTGTCATATTGTTCCTCCTTTGGGGACATACAACTTTGACAAATGTACTGATTGGCTAATACCTCTTGGGAATAGCGTTGCATGTTCCTTCGTGCCGTTTCCAAGTGCAAAGAGGAGGAATCAAGGTGCAGGGATGAACTAGTTTTAACAGTTAAAGCTGGTTTAAAGCAAGATTCATGTTTACTTTTTGCCTGTTCATGTTCACTTTACCTCAACATAGTCTATTTTTCTAGATATGTGGAAGCTTTACGAGCCCAGGTCGAGGAGAAAATGAAGCTGTACAATATCACTTTACCTCCGTTATGCTGTTGTGGTCCTGATTTTTGGGATGCTCATCCTGATACCTGTGCCAACAATTGTATTTTCTATAAAAATCACAAAGGTAAGTTTCTTGAAAGAATAGATGGGATCCAATAGCAATGTAGAAAAAAAATTAGAGTAGTGACTGTGGTAATTTAATATTTACAAAGTACTTAATATATATTAGTGAATTTACTGATAATCTGTTTACAAAATAATTATTTGCTTTGTAATCCTAGCTACTCAGGAAGCTGAGATCTGAGGATCACAGTTCAAAGCCAGCCCAGACAGAAAAGTCCTTGTGAGATTCTTTTTTTTTTTTTTTTTTTTTTTTTTTGTGGGTCGTGGGGCTTGAACTCTGGACCTGGGCACTGTCTCTCAGCTCTTCAGGGTTAGCGCTATACAACTTGAGCCACAGCACCTCTTCCTGTTTTCTGAGTGGTTTATTGGAGATAACAGTCTCTCAGACTTTCCTTCCCGGGCTGGCTTTGAACCACGATACTCAGATCTCAACCTTCTGAGTACCTAGGATTACAGGTGTGAGCCACCAGCACCTGGCTTCCCTCTGAGACTCTTATCTCCAATTAACCACTCAAAAACCAGAAGTGGCTCTATGGCTCAAGTGGTAGAGCCCTAGCCTTGAGCAAAAAAGCTCAGGGACAGTGCCCAGGCCCTGAGTTCAAGCCCCACAACCGACAAAAACAAGCAATTTTTTGAGTGATACTTATTACAGTGAATTTTCTTTTCTCCTTGAGTCTTGTCATCATCTTGTCCCCATTTAGAGTGGAAAAATAGTTCCAACTCATTCCATTGTAATTGTTGTTTTTTAACTCGAGTACAAAAGAGTTTTTTTGGGTGGTTCTTTTGTGCTGGTACTGGGGCTTGAGCTCAGGGCCTGAGAGCTGTCCCTGAGCTTCTTTTTTGCTCAAGGCTCACACTCTACCACTTGAGCCACAGCTCCACTTCCAGCTTTTTCTATGATTAATTAGGGATAAGAGTCTCATGGATGTTTCTGTCCAGGCTGGTATCAAATCTGGATTCTCAGATCTCAATTTCCTCAATAGCTAGGATTACAGATATGAACTACTGACACCAAGCTTAGAGGATAAAAGTTTGATTCTTGTGTTCATCTAAGTTAGCACTCTGTCTTCTAATTGAATCCTCTGATTTCTACATACTTTATGTTACCTAATATAGACTCATTATCATATACATTCATATTAGACTGCTAACCAGTTCTGCTGGGACAGTGAGGCAAATGAGGAAGTCTGTTAGAAGTCGCAGTAGGACCAAATAAGAGTCCTTCCTATTGTCACTAATGTTTCTTGCTCATCTACTGACTTATAGAGTGCACAGGTTCAGTAAGCACATGTAGGCCTCATGTACATACTGAAAATACTGCCAGTATTTAAATTCCTAGTATTCCTCACCTGTATGGAATGAGTTTCTGTCAGTCCTGTAAGTTATTTTAAAAGCACAAAGCTCACATTAATTTCCCTATTCTAAAGCCTCTAAGCTCTTATGACAGTATAAAATGCATAGCGTGTTTTCTGTGTCCTTAGGCCATACTTTAGCTTTACTGTTTCCATTTGTCATACTTTTTTTTTTAATTGTAAAGATACTATACAGAGGGTTACAGTTACATGAGTGAGGTAATGAGTACACTTCCTCTTGAACATTGTTACCCCCTCCATTGTTTTCCCCCTACCATCCCTTCCCTCCCTACCTTCCCCGAGGTTCTTTCTTTTTTTTTTAATTTTATTTTATTTGTGAACATACTGTACAGAGGAGTTACAATTACATGGGCAAGATAATGCATACATTTCTTACCAAGCATTGCAGCCTCCTCCTTTGTTTACCCTTCACCTCCCTTCCCAGCCTCCCCCCTCCCCCCCATCCAAATCCTTCCCCCCCCCCCCCGCTCCCCCCCCCACTGACATTGTAAAGCTCCTTTTTGACATGACAATTTGTACTTCTCATTGTTGCAACAAGTCCACCTGAATCCTTAAATGACTTGTTTTTCCCCATCTCCTCCATAAGTTGTACTGACATCAAATATATTGAAAGCGGGGGTTATACTGTGGGGGAGGGACATACAAAGCAACAAAGAAATAAACTTATAAATGCGTTAGAAACACATGCATGAAAGAAAAAAAAACATTAAAATACCTATCTAAGGATTCATTTTCCTAATATCACATTATCTGACTTTTTCCGCTTGACTCATACATATACTAGATATTGCAAATCAGTGAAACCATGGGACCTGTGTTTCTTTGTGCCTGGCTTACTTCACTCTTTTTTTTTTTTATTGTGATTAAGTGACTACATAATTTCCGGAATTTCACAGTATTGTGGAATAATGATGCTCATTTAAAGTCACAAGTTCATTCTAACTTTCCTGGAGCAAATTGTCTATCACAGTCTATAACATATAACGGTGTTCACATGTTATACACCATACATGTGATCAGCAGCATGGGGATATTTAGTAGTGGTTCGACCAGATGAGTGGGAGTTCTTTGTTTCTTAAGTCCTGTTAGTTTTGTCATATCACCTAACATTTTGGATTTAGCATCCACTTATCAGGGAGCATTTGTCATACTTTTGAACATCCTTTATACCTCATATATACCTAGGCCTTCTTTAGGACCATTAATCCTTCAGGGCCCACCTTAAATGGCACTGCTGAGAATGTATGCTCCCTCCTCAGTTACTCTGTTCGTTTCTGACATCACTCTGATGACATGGTGTATATGCCTGGAGGCTGGAAGTACTATACTAAGACTTAATTTTTTTGTGTGTCTCTGCTCTCCGTTCTCTTGTCATGTTGTAAGTACTGGATGAATATTTATTCACTGGTTAAAGTTAATACCTATGAAATTCTGGGTAGAGAAGTAGTACTAATAGACAAGTGGGTGATCGAGTTTATTAGAATTTGACTTTATTCATCACTGTGGAAACCTTTATTTGCAGCATATAATCGGGCATTATATTCAGTCATCAATTCCGCAGATATCTCTGAGGGGAACTCAACTCTTCGAAGTGCCATTCGTAATTTTGCTTCTGCAAACAGACGGACTTTGAAAAGAATCTCTAATAAGAATCTGAAGTCAGCTGAAACATCAAGTAGTATTTCAGCCTCCTCCTAAATTCATCTCTGAGAAATTACCAAGAAAAACTGTAAAGTGTATTAGGTGTTGTATCTGGAAAGAAATACTGTTGTACATAGTAATTATCTTTATAATTAGATATCTGCTTTGGGACCAAGACTGAAAATTGACTCAAACTTGTCTCTTTTTTGATCAGACAGGTAAGGTTTCTCTTATCTTGCTCTGATCAGAGGACCTTATGAGAAATCTTTCTAAAACTGTCTTGAGCCTTGACCATGTTGAAAATGTCTGGCTAAAGCAAAAAAAAAATAATGATGAAATGGGTTTCTGAGCTGTTGGCTTTCCCAATTTTATATAACAGTTTGAATTTGGTATATATTTCCTTCTCAAAAATTTCTCTTCTTTTTTTTATTTTTTAATTTATTGACTCTTTCCCCTTTCAATGAAGTGAACCTCAGGGTCTTTTTTTTAATATATATTTTTTTAATTGTAAAAAGTCAAATAAATCCTCTATCTTTTACATATCTTTTATGTGAAATAAAAAAAAAATCTGGTGAACTTGGATCAAATCAAGTAAGAATTGCCACAGTTAGTATGGATTTGTTATTTTTTCAACCATTTCCAGACACAGAATGTGTAAAGGTGTTTAATATTATAAATTAAAGATAGGTACTAACAGTTTCTTCTTTCTATTTTCTCTAATATACAGTGCTAAAGAAGTACTTAAGTTGTGGGCTAGGAAGGTGGCTCAGTGGAAGAGCGCTCGCCTTGCATGCTTGAGGCCCTGGGTTTGATTCATCAGCACCACATAAGCAAAAAGCCGGAAGTGGCACTGTGGCTCAAGTGGTAGGGCGCTAGCCTTGAACTGAAGAGCTGAAGGACAGCGCCCAGGCCCAGAGTTCAGGCCCCACAACCGGACCCCCCCCCCCCAAAAAAAAAAAAAAGTACTCAAAAAATGCCTACCTGGGCACCGGTGGCTCAGGACTACAATCCTAGCTTCTCAGGCAGCTGAGCTCAGAGGATTGCAGTTCAAAGCCAGCCCTGGCAAGAAAGTCCTTGAGACTCTTATCTCCAGTAAACTACCAGAAAACCAGAAGTGGTACTGTGGCTCAAGTGGTAGAGTGCTAGCTTTGAGCTGAAGAGCTGAGTGACAGCACTCAGGCCCAGAGTTCAAGCCCCACAACCCGGGGGAAAAAAAAGCCTAAACTTCTACACAGGTCATTGAACGAATCAAAATTACCTGAATGGCAAGATTGTCTGGTTATTAACTGTATTATCTTGTGAGGTCAAATCTTTAAAGTAATTATAAATTTAATACATCTTTTAGAGAGTTGTATTTTTAGTGTTCTATTGAAATAATTCACATATGACACAGTTCACCCATTTAAAATGAGTGAGTAGTTTTTAGTATATTCACAGGGTTGTACAACCTTTACCACTATTACATTTTCACTACTAAAAAAAAAGCTCCATTATCTAGCAAGATTTGAAGCAGATACTGTGTGGCCATATTCATAATAGCATTCTTCATAATAGCTAAAAGGTAGACATACCCCAAGTATCCATCAGTAAATAAATGGATAAACAAAATATGGAGCATACTTACAAGAGAATAGTTTTCAGACTTAAAAAGGAAGGAAATCTTATTGTATGTTAAAACATTATGCTAAGTGAAATCTGTTAGTTCCAAGAACAAAAATATTGTATGATTCCACTCATTTAAACTGCAAAAAGTAGACTTAGAGAGAAAACAAAATGCTGGTTGCCAGGAGCTGGAGTTAGGAGGAAATAAGGCGTTATCATTTAATGTGTGTAGAGGTCCATTTTATTGGATGAAACAGTGTGAATATTTAACACTAGGGACTGAACTGTACACTTGAAAATTGTTAAAATGGCAAATTTTTGGTTATGTGTTTTTCACCATAGTCAAACCTTTTTTAATAATTAAGAATACAGGGGCTGGGAAGTTGGCTCAGTGGTAGAGTGCTTGCCTCATATGCATGAGGCCCTGGGTTCAATTCCTCGGCACCACATATGCAGAAAAAGCTGGAAGTGGCGCTGTGGCTCAAGTGGTAGAGCGCTAACCTTGAACTGAAGAGCTAAGGGACAGCGCCCAGGCCCAGACCAACAAAAACAAAAACAAAAACAAAAAAAATTAAGAATACAATGAATGTATCAGTAGCCATTCTACCCCTGAAACTCACTTCCAGGTCTTAACACCCACTAAACTATTTTCTGTATCTATATATATATATAGGTTGGCCAGATCTTGTAAATGGAATGTGAAAATGTGATCTCTTGTGACTTTTTTATTTTCATACAGCCTCATGTTAAGATTCAACCATGTTACAGCATGTATCAATATAACATTCTATGGATAGACATTTTATCTATTCATCAGGTAGTGGACATTTGAGTTGCTTCTATTACTTGGTATTATGAGTATTGCTATGAACAATTGTTTGGGATTTTCTGTAGATACATAGCTTGATTTCTTGGGCATATACCTAGGAATAGAATTGCTGGGTTATATAGTAGTTCAATGCTTAGTGTCCTCCTGAGAAAATGCAAACTTTTTCAAACACCAAAATTTAGAGTAAAGATTCAAATTCACATCTTCACCAATACTGGTTTATTTCCTGTCTCTGACTGTAGCCATCCTAGTAGTTGTGACCTTATTGTGCTTTGAATTTGCATTTTTTTGATGGCTTTTGATGTTGAACATTTTTTCAGGTGATTGCATGAGTACTTGCCTAATAAGTACAAGACCCTGAGTTCAATCTTCAGTACACTAAAAATTAGATAGATAGATAGATAGATAGATAGATAGATAGATAGATAGATAGATAGATAGATAGATAGAACAGATAAAAATTAAAAGAAATAGGCCAAGTGGAAACCCTTGTGATTTTTTTTTTTTTTTTAAGGAGCAATCATTGAGTCTATGCCCTTTCTCAGGTTGATGAAATTGCCTTCGTTTACTAGTTTATTTTTTATTTTTATTGTTGTTGTTGTTTTTGTTTGTGCCTTTGTGGTAATAAGGCTTGTACTCAGAGCCTGGTGTCTGTCCCTTAGGTTTTTTGCTCAAGGCTAGTGCTCTACCACTTGAGTCATAGCTCCACTTGTCTTTTTGGTGGTTAATTGGATATGAATCTCAGGGACTGCTAAGTTCGAAATGAGAGGAACAATTAAATTTGGATCTAGAATTTGCTTGCCTAGCATATGTGAAACCTTGGGTCCAATGCCCAGCAAGAAAAGCAAGGAGGGAGAGAGGAGGAAGGGCATTTTAACCAAATAAGAATGGAAACTTTCTTTAAGGACTGATTTGTTTACTCTCCTCAGATTTCCTATTGGCTTTTCCTTTTTCTCACTCTCAGATGGTGATGTGGCCTTCATCAATAAGACAACAAATAGACAAACTGGACCTCGCACAAGTTCCTACCATCATCCCTATCACCTATTTATATCTGTTCAGTGGTATTACTATAGAAGAACTCTTTGTTCTGTCTTGGCCTACTTTAACTGATGGTTAGATTCAATTCCCTCCTACCTACTTAAGAATGTTGCCTCAGCATTTCTCTTTTCTGCATCATTAATTATTCCCTACTAGACTGTCTCTATCATTATACCAACCTGTGGTAACAACTTCTCTACCTTTATAATCAAATAACCCACCACCCCCCAAATGAAAACATTACCTTTCTTTACCACACACCCTTTCAGCTATCACTAAATGTCTTTGCTTCCTTTTTATAACAAAACTCCTTGAGTTTTCTGTACTTACTACTTCTGTTCATTCTCTTGACTGCATTTTAGTAAGACCATTGGTCTTCACATCTCTATTGAAAATACTCTTTTCAAGCGAGGCATGCTGCCACACACCTGTAATCTCAGCACTTGGGATTCGTGAAGACCAAGAGCTCTAATATGATTAAACAACAAAACATGATCAAACCAAAAGACTACTTAAGGTGACTTCAACATCGCTAAATCCAGTTGTCATTCTCAGACTTCATCTTACTTCGATGATAAAATTAAACACACTTGATCTGTCTTTTCCCTTGAAAGTATACTAGCACTTAGCTTCTGCACTACCAGAGCTTTTGATCTCCCTCCCAACTTCAACTGGCCATTACTTCCCAGTTTCTTCTCCTTACCCCCATCTCTGATCTCAATATAGTGTCCCACAGCTTAGTCCTTGGATTTCTTTCCCATCTTTTCTTTTGCTCTTTTTCTAGTCTCATGGCTTTAAATATCATCTGTATAAGGATAACTCAAATTTATTTCTCGGACTTTGACCTTTACTCTGTACTCCAGATTTATAACTCATAGAGCCTAGTTGACATTTCTGCAAAGTTAGTTTCCTTCACATTTGTACTTTCTACAGTCTTGCCCATGTCAGTTAGCCCAGCAGTTCCAGCTGTTAGTGAGACCCAAAACCTTGTATGGACCAGTGATTCTTCTTTGTCTTGTCCTTCATCACTCCATCAGCAAATTTTGAGTGTCCCTACATTTCACATCTTCACTGCCAGATACCTGATCCAAATTACCTCTTTTCTCATAGATTATTAGGTTTTCTAAGTAATCACTCTGCTTACACCTGGCATATTTTCTCAGAAGCTGAATTTAACATCCAGACCAATCTTATGCTCTCTATTCCTTCATCTAATAATCCAGTAAATAATTCATTTATTGGCCGGGCACCAGTGGCTCATGCCTGTAAACCTATCTACTCAGGAGACTGAGATCTAAGGATCATGGTTCAAAGCCAGCCCAGGCAAGAAAGTGTGAGACTCTTATCTCCCATAAACTACACAGAAAACCAGAAGAGGCACTATGGCTCAAGTGGTAGAGCACTAGCCTTGAGCTAGTTCAAGCCCCACAACCAACAAAAGAAACAACAGCAACAACAAAAAATTCATTTATTGAATGAACAATAAATGTCCCTTATTGTAGTCATCTTCATGTCAGTAAAAGACAACTCAGTCCTCTACTTTTTGGACCATTAAAGTATGGATTCTGAGTGGGGCGCTGGTGTCTCACGCTTGTAATCCTAGCTACTCAAGAGGCTGAGATCTGAGGATCGCTATTCAAAGCCAGCCCAGGCACAAAAGTCCTTGAGACTCTTCTCTCCAGTTAATCACCAGAAAACTGGAAGTGGTACTATGGCTCAAGTGATAGACCTCTTACCTTTAGCTGAAGACCTAAGGGACGTATATATGTATATATACATATATATACATATATACATGTATACGATATACATATATATATATACGTATATATACACACACACATATACATACATATATATATATATATATATATATATGCGGAGTCTGTTGACTTTTCCTTGAAAGTACAATCAAAATGAATCTGCTTTTCATGACTAACCCTGCTACAACCATGATCTAAATTGTGTGTCTCACCTAAGTTACTGCATTAGCTCCCTTCTGATTTTCTTTCTTCTATATTTGCCCATTATAGATTGTTCTTAGCACAGCACTCAGAGAGCAGTCCTTCAGAATAAGATCACATGCCACTCTGCCTCAAACTTCCTTTTTGCTACTCATTTTACTCAGGAAAAGCTGGAGTCCTTACAAAATTTGATCCTGGGGGCTGGGAATGTGGCTTAGTAGTAGTAGTAGTAGTAGTAGTAGAGTGCTTGCCTAGCTTGCATGAAGCTCAGGGTTCCAGAAGTGGCACTGTGGCTCAAGTGGTAGAGTACTTAGCCTTAAACAAAAAGAAGCTCAGGACAATGCCCAGCCCCCGAGTTCAAGCCCCAGGACTGGGGAAAAAAAACAAAATCTGATCCTGATTTCTTTTGAAGCCTTATGTTCTGCAATTTCTTGCAGAACTCTTGCTCATTCTTTTTTTTTTTTTTTTTGGTCGGTCATGGGGCTTGAACTCTGGGCTTGGGTGCTGTCCCTGTGCTCTTCAGCTCAAGGTGAGTGCTCTATCACTTGAGCCACAGCACCACTTCCAGTTTTGCAGTGGTTAATTGGAGATAAGAGTCTCACAGACTTTTCTGCCCGGGTTGGCTTTGAACCGTGATCCTCAGATCTCAGCCTCAGTAGCTACGATTACAGGCATGAGCCATGGTGCCCAGTTTCTTGCTCATTCTTATCTGCCACTTTGACCTGGAATAGTTTCACTTTAAGACCTTTCCATATATTACTTGTGCATATGTGTAGTATATGTGTGCGTGCGTGCATGTGCTGTTACTGGAGCTTGAACTCAGGATCTCGCTCTCCCTTAGCTTTTTCAACTAAAGGCTGGTGCTCTACCACTTTAGCCACACCTCCATTTTCCAGCATTTTGTTGGTTAATTGGAGATATTCTCATGGACTTTTCTGCTTGGGCTTGCTTTGAACCTCAGTCCTCAGATCTCAGCCTGAATAGCTTGGATTACAGGTGTGAGCTGCCAGTGTCTGGCTCCATTGTATTTGAAAAATGTGATCTTCCCACTCACTCCCCAATGCAAGCAATCCCTATCTCCTTTTCCACTTTTTGTTCATGGCATTCATTTATATCTGTAGAGCATACATATTTAATTAGTGACTATTTTTTTTTCTTCCTAAATTGCCTAGTCCCTAAAGGGATTTTTTTGTCTGGTTCTGTTCAGTGCATATTCAGTGTGAAGGCTATGCCTCACAATCAATGACATATGATTCCTTTTCCCAATAATCAATTCACAGAATCAAAATGATAATAGATACGATCTAGAGCCTTCCCCAGCTTTCTATAGATAATATGTGATCAGGACAGTTGGGACCTCTCTAAAATCAGTAGTAATTCTATATAATTAGTTGTGTTCCCTAATGGTTGTAATCTTTCTTCAGAAAGGCTGTTAGGAATCATTTTGCTTTGCTTTCTATTCTCTCATTGCCACTGTTGATTTAGGGCAAATAATGTCTTTGGGCAATACTTTTCTCATCTGTAAAATAAGAGAGGTTTATACCTCTTAACAGTCTATGAATTTTTAATTATGTTTTATACTTTTGACTCACATTTTTCAGTTTATTTCTCTTCTTGGACTAGTGGTAGGTTTCCTTGTGTTCTTTCTCCTCTTCTGTGACTCCAACACTGATCGTATCAGAGTAGATCAACTTCTATGGGTTCAGCTAGAACAGGAAGGCAGAACAGAAGGGCATGGAGAGCATAGGCAAGAGTTAAGAGGGGCACAACTCCTTGAAAACTCAGATTTACCTCTTACCCACAAGGGAACTTATTCATTTCCAGAACCCATATCAGGTGACAGAGTCATGTATATGATGGAGACAGATTTAGGATTGTGACAGTAGCCAGAATACCAGTTTTCTGTACTAACAACCATCAAAACCATGTAGGATCTGTTTGCCAATCCAGTCCAACCTGAGTCATGTTGTTTTAGTTGCTTTGATTTGGGAAACTTGTGCGTCCTCTCCCTTGGGTTGTTTCAGTATATTACTTAATTATCTAGGCCTCACCCTTACCTTGTCTTAGGTGTTTTATAATAGGCAGAAGTGAGACTGTGAACAATTAGGTGCAGACTAGAAGCTTCTACTTATCATCTTATCATTTAAGGTGTAATAAAGGGTAGATAAGATTTTTCTCTATTTACTTATATTCCACTTTTGGCAGTAAGATATTTCCTATGATTTCTCTTTTAAGTGTAATGAGTATAATGTGCTTGGTGGCCAATCACTGATATTTTTGAGACTTTTTTTTTTTAAGACAAAAAGCATTTGAGCAATTTGGAAATAAAGAGGTCAAAAACAAGTGTCCCCAGGGCATCCTGAATCCTTTCTGGTGGTGAAAGATTATAAATATGTTGATTTAAGTCTTTAAAGCTTTGTTGAGGTGGGAATGAACTGTTAAGGGAAGGCGTCAAGGAGAACACATCCAATTAGTTCTTTTTGATTAAGGCAATTCAGTGTTGTATCTCATGAGTCATCTCTTCCAACGTCTCAAGATGACATCGCTCTTGTTAAAAGTTTTCATTCAGTTCTTGTCATAGACACACACGAAAACAGCTATCACATGGCTAAACCTACTAGATAAGGTCATTCTCTGAACTCACTAATCCATCCTAGCATCACTAAAAAAGAAGCAGTTACTGTGTACCTCCTGCCTTCAATAAACTGGTTTTGCCCCCCAAAAAGGTTGCAACTGAATATGCTCAACCCTTTAAGCTAACTTTCCTTTTTTCCTTCCTTTTTCTTGATGGTACTGGAATTTGAACTCAGGGCCTTGCCTGCTACCAGCGCTTTTTTGGTTTAGTTAATTTTTGAATAGGGTCTTGTGTTTTGCCTGGCCAGTTGGGATTATAATCCTTTTATTTACACCACCTGAGTCACTGGGATGGCATACATGTATGCTGCTTTATTGGTTGAGATAAAGCCTCACTAACTTCTTGCCTGAGCGGGTCTTGAACCATGATCCTCCCAAACTCAGGCCCCCGAAGTAACTGGGAATTCAGATATAAGCTACTATGCCTGGTTTTTCAGCCTTTTAAAAATAGATTCTGGAAGAAAATTAAGCCCTAATGCTCTCAGGAGTCCATTGTATTTAGTAAGTTAATTTCTATTTGTTTAGAATGGTACTTATTATACCATCATGAGAGGATTGAGAAATAGATCATTTTCTAGTCTAGATGATGAGTATATAAAAAAGAAAAGCCTTGCAAATTCCATTTGTAGGGAATAGGGAGAAACAAATTATACCCTAAGGAAGCAGAAATCTAGAACCTGAGTCATTTTTTAGGAAATTGATAAAGTTTTGTCTGTGAGTGGCCTAAGTTTTTTCAATGGGGAGATGGTTCTAGAGAAAAACAGATTTGTAGCAGTAGCTACCAAATATGTATGGCCCTTATTTGGATCCTGATGTGACTGAACAGTCTGGAAGGGTAGGTTGGAAACACTAGAAGAATTTTAATAGCGTGTAAACTATTTGGTCAGGTGTGTTGATGGTGTGTGGTTATACATAAGAAAACATCTATACAGAGATTTTTGGTAGCTAGTAAAGTATATCTGGATGAAATAATTTATGCCTTGAGATTTACTTTAATAAGATGGGACAAAAAAGTAGATGAAGTTCGTGAAGCAGAATCTTGATAATAGTTCTGTTGACAACTTTGTAGGGCTCATTACACTGTTCACTGTCATGTTTGTTTGGATTGAAAAGGCATTTTATTAAAAAATCAAAACCTTGTGCCTGGAATGTTACCACCATCACTGTCTTCCATTCCCCCTCGGTCCTGAGACTTTTGACATAGTTATTGTTAGGTCGTGACTAACCCTAGAGGTCACAACATTTTTATGGCCTTTCTATAAGAAAAACTCATTAAATATAAATGAGGTTCATTCCAGAGACAAGGTCTGCATGGAAGCGCCTTTACGTAGCTCACACCCAGAGCAGTCAGATAACCAGCTTGCCACCTGGTTTTATAGAGTGTATCTGGTGGAACATTCTTGGATCTACAAAAGTGAAGGGAGGAAGGCTGCAAAGCCACAGAGAGCATGAGGAATTGAAGACAGAAAGGACAAAATGGTAACTTAGTACAGGCAGCTTGAAACTTTTAGGTGAGAGAGTATATTTATGTCATTGAGTATATTTATGCCATTGAATTCAGGAATGGCAGAAAAGAACAATTGCATTGAATAGACTCTCTAGAGATGGGAAAGTTGTTCTTTGAAAGCCAGGCAACAGTGGCTCACTCCTATAATCCTAGCTAGTCAGGAGGCTGAGTCCTGAGGATTGAGGTTCAGAGGTAGCCCAGGCAGCTAAATCTGAAAGATTTTTGTCTCTGACTATCAAAAAGCTGAAGTAGAGGTATGGTTCGAGTGGTAGTGTGCCAGCCTTGAGCAAAAAAGCTTAGGGGGAGCACCCCAGTCCTGAGTTCAAGCCCCACTACTGGCACACAAAGTTGCTCTTTGATGTCAGAGCTCTTTTCTTGCTCTCCGAAGACTCTATAGCTGTGCCATACTTTCTGCTGTGGTTAAGACTGGTCATACCAGATGCTGGTGGCTCATACCTGTACTCCTAGCAAATCAAGGGGTTGAGATCTAAGGATCACAGTTCAAAGCCATCCTGGGCAGGAAAGTCCATGAGACTCTTACCTCCAGTTAATCGCCAAAAAAAGTTGCAGTGGCACCATGGCTCAAGTGGTAGAATGCGAGCTTGAGCACATAAACTCAGGGACAGTGCGCTGGCCTTGACTTCAAGCCTCAGGACCAGCACATGCATGCAGCGCACACAGACACACACAGACTGTGGTCACCATTTAAGTCCTACTTTCTATCACATGACAGCTATGTGACTTAAAGCCAGTTACTGAAGCTCTCTGAACTGCAACTGCATCATTTGTAAAATGGGACTAATAATGCTAATTCATAGAGTTATGAGAAATCTGTGAGATGGTGCATGTATAATAGCTAGCCAAGGGTCTGGCACATGGTAAATATAGTAAGTATTAAATGCTAATATCTGAACTACTACCTACATTATCCTTATTATCACTACCATTGTATGTTCCCTGTCAGTCATTGTAGATACTATTCTTTCACATTCAAGAAGCAAAGCTTTTTTTCTCCTACATTGGTTGGTTGTACATAGAATCCTTGCTGGTTCAGATATTTTTGCTGGGAATGAGCTAATTGAGTATAGAAACATAGGCACATCCCGTTTGGTCTTTTATATTGCAGCTTAAGAGAAGTTTTTATGTCCCTAGGTTACATAGCATTTGATTTGCATTTGGTTATTTGATTTTATTCATTGCTCCATCTTACACTAAAAGTCTGTACAAGACTTTTGAAGATTAAGGGAAGAGATTTGCCAAATAGATGGGTGTGTCTTTAAATTGTAAGTCAGGCCCTCTCTCTTGCTCAACCAGAGGGTTAACTGATGTTTGTGTTTAAATCCTTCCTGGTTCAAAGCTCTAGGTACCCTCATCTAACTGAGATCCACCCACCTTATCATATTGCTAGGATTGACTTATAGTTCAAAGGAAAACATGCCTGCCTTCTGTTCCCAGGTGGGCATAGGGTTTTCTTCAAGGAGTTCAAAGCATTTACCATAAAGGTAACAAATACATTCTTTTAAGACTTATATTCTATACATAAAGCTCATTGGACTTATATCCTATACATAAAACTTATATCCTATACAAGAGCTTGAGATCAGGTTGCTTTGTCAATGTAGCTCTAACCCCTTGTTCTTAATGTAAGGAACTTTGGTTAGCAACAAATAAAGAGACTAGAACAAGTAAGTCTAGGAGGGGGATCACAGGGAAGGAGGAGACCTGAGATTAACCATGGATCCAGAGAAGTAATACAGGATTGAAGCTTGAAGCAACACGATAAGAATCTGCAGTTCATGCTAGTCCTGGTCTTTGAAGACTTCGTGATATTTGTTATTAGCCTAACAGATTTACATATGGTGGCTCAGCCTGGAAAAACTGTTGATCAAGGAACATGGTTGTAAATATGTGTTTTCTGTTTTCTACTGTCTGAAGCCCCTGCTCTACCCCCTTTTTCTTTTGACCATTGAATCCTTTCAGGACTTGTTGCCTTGAACTGATGACCCACTCATCCCACTCATCTGCTATGCCTCATGCCTATGTTTCACATAGTTGGCCTGGGCTTTGCCAGGTAAGATGATTTATAGGGAGGTTCACTGAGATCAGTACCGAGTTGGGTACTGACCATACTTCAGTCTCATGGGGTTAATGGCTTTTCCTTAGGACAGGAACTGAATGCTAGCATTTATGTTAGTTGGCAGGAGTGTCCCTTAGAATTAACTGGCCTTCTGCTTGCCTGAAATGTCCTTTGAATTAGCCTGAAAGCCCTACTCACTCTCAAGACAAAATACTACCACCTCCAGCTGTATGGAAACTTACTTGTTTTCTCAATGACCTGTCCAACTGTAGTATTCCACCTACAACTGTTTAGCACATAGGTTTCTGTCTTACAAAATTGCCCATAATTGCTAAGAGATAATTCAGAAAAAGATAGTTTATGACTCACAGTCAAAAATGATCAATGCTAAAGACTTCATTCATGAAGTAAGTAGATATTATAATTGATTTTAAGAAAATATAGAAATTAATGTGGATAAAGGAATGCTGAATGAAATGCCCAGGTGGAGGCAAACGGCCCTTTTCCAGTTTTCTGCAATATAAAGATTTGTAAAATAGTTTTAAAATGAGATTACTTTGGATGAGTTTCCTCCAGGGAAGACATGATTTTCTATCAAAATATAAAACTTTTCTACTGCTCCCCCCAAGTTTTGATTTAAAAAAAGTATCAAAGAAAAGCTTGATAACCAAGGTAAGCCTATTTTCAATAGATCAAATCTATTTATTTCTATAGATGCAGCAAAAGTGTTGGTTTGTGGGAAGTTTTTATAAGTAATCTCAGCTTTGGTTCACTAATTGACTGGATTTATATGTTAATTCATAGTTCATTTGTTTTAAACACAATTAGGTTTTTAAATTTTGGGGTGTATCTGGGCCTTAAATCTCACTCTGCAAGAGACAAGGACTTAACAAGACATGGTAAGAACTTGAAAAGCCGGGCACTGATGGCTCACACCTGTAATCCTAGCTACTCAGGAGGCTGAGATCTGAGAATCGAGGTTCAGAACTAGCCCAGGCAGAAAAGTCCATGAAACTCTTATCTCCAATTAACCACCAGAAAACTGGAAATGGCATAGTGGCTCAAGTGGTAGAGCTAGCCTTGAGCTGAAAAGCTCAGGAACAGCACCCAGGCCCAGAGTTCAAGCCCCATGACCAACCAAAAAAAAAAAAAAAAGAACTTGAAAGACACTGATGTGTTTTCTAATTTTTCTAGAGCTGAGCCTGTCTACTTCTCTGGCTAAAGCTCAATTATTAACTGGAAAGAACCTGTTCCAATTCTAGGGAGGAAAGTGAAAGGATTTAGTAAAAAGTGCTCATAAAATAGGGGAAAATGGGCATACTTTGACATATTGTAAACATTGAGATGAAATTTAAAGAAGGGAACACGCCTATGGCCTGTAATCATAGTTACTCAGGAGGCTGAGATCTGAGGATTGCAGTTAAAAGCCAGCCTGGGCAGCAAAGTGTACCTGCAGTTAAGCACCATAAAGCCAGCAGTGGAACGATGGCTTAAGTGGTAGACCGTTAGCCTTGAGCAAAACATCTATCTCAGAGACAGCACCCAGGCCCTGAGTTCAGTTGCAACACTGGACTTAGTTTCTAAGTCCTACAGCTTGTCCTGTATATATTTTACAGCCAAGAATGCCAGTGATAAAGTAGGAAGACGAAGCTCTCAGATTGGTTTTAGAGAATTTTTTTTGGTGGGGAGGGAGTTGGAAGCCGGGGGGGGGGGGGGGGAGCAGGTCCTGGAACTTAGGGATGGGTTCTGTCTCTGGGCAACTTTTGCTTAAGACCTGCACTCTACCACTTAAGCCACAGTGCCACTTCTGGCTTTTCCTGAGAAATTTATTGGAAATAAGAGTCTCACAGACTTTTCTGCCTGGGCTGGCTTCAAACTGTGATCCTCAGAGCTCAACCTCTTAGATGTAAGGTACCAACACCTAGCAGGTTCATTGGGTCATGGGGCTTGAACTTAGGGCCTGGGTGCTGTCCTTAGCTTTTTTTGCTCAAGGTTAGCACTCTACCACTTGGAACTACAGCTCCACTTGGTTTTAGAGAATTTAGATGGTTTTGCTAGACCAGAGGAAATTAAAAAATGGTCAGAGTGTGTCCAGAGCTGGAGTCTGCCTGCGGCTGTAGACATCAAGGGGCTGCAGGAATAGTGTCAGCCCTTTTTCTGAAGGGCTGCTTTGTATATGCAGACCTTTAATCTTGCTAGTAAATCTCTTTCCTTGGAGACCTCCGGACCCTTGTTTATGTGGCGCCTCCTAGGTTTTAAGTCCTATGCTTTTGATTGCTAAACCTAATGTCCAATGTTGATGTGTTCAACCTGTTGTCCCTGTTTGATTCCTTTTGCTTAACAACATGACACTAAGAGTGTATTCCGACCTGTAGATTCAAGAATGTGCTAGTGTAGCGCAGAAAGGCATGTCCACAGGTCTGCGGGTGAATGGGTCCCAGTGACAAGCCGACCCCATTGCTAAGGGGGAGTCTGATCCTCCAAGAGGAGTGACTATGAAAAAGCTGATATCTTTGCATCATTATTGTCTGTGTGACTCAGACATGTCTGTTTTCCTCTGCAAGTTACATTTCCTTATCTGAAGAATGGGATGTGTGCTATCTCCTTATCATCCAGAAGTGCAGAGGAAGTGTTAGGTAATTAAAAAAAAAAAAAAAAAAAAAGCGGGGCACCCATGGCTCACGCCTGTCATCCTAGCTACACAGGAGGCTGAGAACCTAAAGATCGCAGTTCCAACCTAGCCCAGGCAGAAAAGTCCCTGTGAGACTCTTAGCTCCAATTAACCACCAGAAAACTGGAAGTGGAGATGTGGCTCAAAGTAGTAGAGCACTAGCCTTGAGCAAAAGAGCTCAAGGACAGCACCCAGGCCCTGAGTTTAAGCCCCACAGCCATGAATAAATAAATATAAGTAAACAATTGTGCCATTATTAGGGCTTGAATTCAGAACCAGAGTGTTCTCCCTTAGCTTTATTCACTCAAGGCTGGTGCTCTGCCACTTGTACCACAGCTCTTAATTCTGGCTTTTTGTTGGCTAATTGGAGATAAGAATCTCTCCAATTTGTGAGCCCGGACTGGCTTCAAACCTTGATCCTCAGATCTGAGTCTCCCAAGTAGCTAGGATTACAGGTGTGAGCCACTAGCTCCTGGCTTAATCTTTGAATGCTTATCTTATTCATCCATGCATCATCCTTAGCACATAGCCGACAATCAACAAATGTTTGTTAAATGAGTAAATGATGAAAGGACTAGAGCCACCAAAAATGATCCCCAGCTTGTGAGGACAGGCTGTCTGAGGCGCCTTCACTTTTCTTATTGCCATATAGTCCTTGTTATCTCTCTTCTAAACAAAGAAACATTGGAAAATTATAACAAACATTTCCCTGCCCCTATTCTTCCATTCAGTAAAGACTACTTGCTTTTAGGTTGTGCTCTTATGTACATTCTTCTATCACTGGCATCCTACGATGATCTAGAAAACGAAGTTGCCTTGTGGTTGGCTTATGAGATTTCTAAAGCCTCTTCTTCAGGCCATTATTAATCATCATTGTCATCTTCAGTAAGCTGACCCTCTATTTTTGGCTAACTCTATCAAGGTTACCGAGCAAGCTAAGATCATTAACATTCATCAAGAAACAAAATCCTTTTGGATACATTGTCACCTTGCTTATCTGCTGACTGTGTTGGTTGGGAGGAATTTAACAGGAACTCTTATGAGATTTCAGCATCTGGCATTTAAGACAATGGCTTCTTTTATGTTCAGCACATGTTTACAATCATCAATGAGTTACGATGTATATAAACACATGCTATTTAAGATTTTACAGAAGCCAGGAGCTGGTGACTCACTCCTGTAATCCTAGCTACTCAGGCGGCTGAGATCTGAGGATCCCGGTTCAAAGCCAGCCCAGGCAGGAAAGTCCATGAAACAACTCCAATAAAACCACAGAAAACCAGAAGTTGCACTGTAGTTCAAGGGGTAGAGCGCTAGCCTTGAGCTGAAGAGCTGAGGGACAGCGCCCAGGCCCAGAGTTCAAGCCCCATGACTGACAAAAAAAAAAAAGATTTTACAGGGCTGGGAATGTGGCTTAGTGGTAGAGTGCTTGTCTAGAGTGCATGAAGCCCTGGATTTGATTCCCCAGTACCACATACACAGAAAAAGCCAGAAGTGGTGCTGTGGTTCAAGTGGTAGAGTGCTAGTCTTGAGCACAGAGAGGCTCAAGGACAGTGCCTAGGCCCCTAGTTCAAGCCCCAGGACTGGCAAAAAAAAAAAAAAAAAGAAAGAAAAAAGATTTTGCAGGTCAAACCTGTTAAACTCATTAACTTCTTTTAAGGACTCTGATCTTTTGAACCCTATATTCTGTTTTCATTTATTATGGCCATTGGGTTTTCTCATAGTGTAGTCATAGCTAACCCTAATATAATATGTAAGCTCATGCACACTTAATGATTCCTTACTTATCAAATGTACATAATATGGCCAGGCACTATTATACATTCTTAACAGCCAACTTGTAGGGTTGATATCTGTATGAAAGAAATGGGAACTGAGTTCATAGAAGTAAGTGAGTATGTGAGACAGAAATGGCTCTGACTCCAAGCACATGTTCTTTTTGGTATCAAAAGGCCTAATATGAGCTGGGCACTGGTGGCACGTGCCTGTAATCCCAGCTACTCAGGAGGCTGAGATCTGGGGATGGTGGTTGGAAGCCAGCCCAGATAGAAAAGCCTATGAAATTGTTATCTCCAATTAGCCACCAAAAAGGTGGAAGTGAAGCTGTGGCTCAAGTGGTAGAACACTAGTCTTAAGCAAGAAAACTCAGGGACAGTGCCCAGGCCCCGAGTTTAAGCTCAGGACCAGCATGTGCACAGGAGCACGCTTGTGCATGTGCATGCGCACGCACACATGCATACAGACAGCCTTAAAAGATAGGATGAGTTGGATGCCGGTGATTCACGCCTGTAACTAGTTACTTGAAAGGGTGAGATCTCAGGATCACAGTTCAAAGCCAGCCTGGGCAGAAAAATTCCACACATGATTCTTATCTCCAATTAGCCACTCAAAAGCTGGAAATGGTGCTGTGGCTTAAGTGGTAGAGCTCTAGCCTTGAGCATAAAGAGGCTCAGGGAGAACCCCCAGGCCCTGAGTTCAAGCCCCACAACAGACAATAATAATAATAATCATGAACTGGCTTTTTGCTGGTTAGAGATGAGTCACAGACTTTTCTGCTTGGAGTTGGCTTTGAACCCTGGTTCTCAGCCTCCTGAGTAGCTAGGATTACAGGCATGAGCCACCAGTGCCAACTTTTGGTTCATTTGTACTCCAGCCTGATGGTTGAGCTGGGATGCCAGCTCACTCTAGAATCCTTTAATAAGTGGGGGCAGGGGGGTTAACCTGGAGGTACCAACCCCAGAGGTGTCCATCATACATTCTGGGATTGCCGCGGGCACACAAGTCATCTACCCTGAATAATACCTCACTGACTTGAAAGACTTAAATGGTTGTACTCCTAGGATCTGGCTGAGCTGCTGTGTTAACTCTCTCCAGGCATTTCAGCCCCTTACATGGCCTGCTATTTGTGTCTGTTGCCTTTTTTCTTTCTCTCTTCCATTACCGCTGTCCTTGGCTTTGTGCCCTCTTCATTTCTGGCAGTAGATCTGTGCCCTTGACTGCTAGCATTGACCTAGGGTTTTACAAGTCTGCCTACTCTCTTTTTGCTTGATGCCAGGGCTGGTGCCAGCCCAGCCCATTATTCTGGGTCCTCCCTTGCTTGGCGGGGCTGTTGATTCACTTCCCCGATCTTGCTTGCAGACCTGGACACTCCTAGCAGTAAGGGCTGACACATTCCCATTTTATATTCTGTTAAGTTTACTTTTCATGGGCACCTTCCCTTGCCATCCTCTGGAGTTCACAAGGCTCTCACAAAACTTTGTTTTCCTCAACCTGGGGCCTAATACATGAGGCAAATACTCTACCATTGAGCTACACCCCCACCCCCCGCCCCATAACTGCTTTTTATAGGTAGAAAATGCCTTGAAATGTTCACGCCAGAGCCAGTCACTTCCATGAGCACATTAGTCCCGGCCCCGTAGCAGCTCGGGGCTGCTTGGCTTTCTCCCTCCAGAAAGCCAGAGCAGGGGAGCCCGCGGCGGGGGGGAGGTGGGTGGGTGGGGGGCTCCCTGCCGGCTCAGCAAGCCGTCCCGGAGACCTCGAGGGGGGCAGGCCCGAAGCCTGGAGAGAGGGGCTCCCCGAGGGCGCCCTCGCTGAGATCGTGAGACCGGGGCTCGCTGCGAGCCCGGGCGGCCCGGCCTGGCCGGCCAGGGGGCACCGCGGGCCAGCCGCGCAGGGACGGCAGCCCGGGGCTGCTGACAGCCGGAGGTGCTATTTTCGGTTCCCCCTCCCGCAAAATAAACCATGTGCCTGGCAGCCGGGGGCGCCCCAGAAGGGCCCGCCGGCGCTGGCCGCGCGGCCCGGGGCTGGCCCGCGGCTCCGGCCCGGCCCGGCCCACGGCGCGGCGGGGGCGGGGGGCGGGGGCTCGGGCCGCGGGCTGCCGGCCGGGGCGGGCCGGCCCGGCGGGGCATTTAAACCCGGCCGCCGCCCGCCCCGACACACAGGCCGGCGCCGGGGACGCCAGCCGCGGGCACCCGCCGGGCAAGATGCGCTCCTCCTTGGCTCCGGGCATCTGGTTCCTGCGCGCCTTCTCCAGGGACAGCTGGTGAGCAGAGCCGGGCGGGGCGCGCGGACGGACGGACGGACGGACGGACGGCGGGGCGGCCTGGGGGAGCGGACCGGGCCCGTGGGGCTCTGGCAGCACAGACCCCAATTCCACGTCCCCCCCGCCATCCCCCGGTGCTAGAGCCTCCACGCCCCCGGCATCCTCACCCCCAGACACCCTGCGCACAACGGGGTCCCCCCTCGGCTTTCTGATCGCCCCCCCCCCCCCGCACCTGAGCCGGCTGGCTGGGGAAGGGAGCCCGGCCGCGGGCGCTGGAGGACTTGTGGCTTCTGGTTTGTTTGATCTGTTGGGGGGCTCGGAGCTCAGTGGGCCTGGGGGGTTCCAGTTCGTGGGCGATGGGGAGAGCAGAGCCTCAGCGGCTTCACAGACGGGGGGGCACCCCCGAAACCGACGAGCCCGCCTTCACAGCAGCCGTCCTCCCGTGTGGGTTGGGGTGGGTGGAAAGGTTTCAGCCACTCTTTCTCAGGGCGGTGTGGAGCCGTTTACATGGGCTGCCTGTGGGCTTGCAATAAGTCGTTGCCATTATTTACAAGTAATTAAAAATAGCTCCATGTCTGGCTTCTCCTGGGGAGGGGCTGGACACACACACACACACACACACACACACACACACACACACACGCACACGCACACACACACACAGGATGTAACCCGTGGGAGTTGGGAGTCTTGTTTAGATGGGGCAGGTGCTATTGCTGTGGTCCGTTTGTCTTGAAGTCTCCAGGCTGAAGACATGGCTCAAATAGAATAACACACGAGTGAGCCCAAGGCCCTGAGCTCAAATAGTGCTCCCCCCCCCCCTCAAAGGAAACAAAACAATTCTTTCTCAGCGCTCTTGGTTCCTGGACAAATCAGGGCACTTGGTGACTTTAGGCTAAGTGTATTAGTGACATTGCTCTTCATTTCCCACTTCACTCATTTAGTTACTAACTTGGTGCCAGAGTTTGGAATGGTTAAAAAGATTTTTATTTTTTTCAGAGATAAAATCATGTCTCATCAGAATATGAAAATAAAAGTGTTGGAAGATTTGTATTTTAACAGTCAGGTGCCAATAGCTCGCATCTATAATCCCAGCAACTTGGGAGGCTGAGACTCAGAAGTCCATGGAGATTTGAAGCCAGCCCAGGTAGAAAAGTCTCCAAGATTCTATTTCCAATTAACCAACACAAAACCAGTCTGGAGGTATGGTGAGCCATGCTAGAGCATCAGCTGAATGTGTATGAGGCCCCTGAGTTCAAGCCCTGGTACCATGAAAAACTGTATTTCACTCATAGTGAAGGACTAGAAGGGGTTAGAGTCAGATCAAAAAAAGGATCCAAAAACCAGAAGAGTACAATGGAAGGGGAGACATTTTCCAAAAAGAAAGGTACTGTTCACCTAACTTACATAACTCTAACCCCTCAAACCATCACCTTTATAATAATAATACTTTATTTCTTTGTTGATCTTGGGGCTTAAACTCAGGGCCTAAGCGCTGTCCCTGAGCTTTTCTGCTCAAGGCTAGCACTCTACCACTTTGAGCCACAGCACCACTTCTGGTTTTCTGGTCATTAATTGGAGGTAAGAATCTCACAGACTTTCCTGCCCAGGCTGACTTTGAACCATGATCCTCAGATCTCAACTTCCTAAGTAGCTGGCATTACAGGTGTGGGTCACTGGCGCCTGGCTAATAACAAATTTTTCAAAAATCCAGGACATTTCAGCTTACAGTTGTGGAGCTAGATGGTGAGGACAAATGCACAACAATGCAAATGTGTTTAATGCCTCTGAGCACACTTAAAATAACATTGATAAATTGATAATAATAAATTTATAAATAAATTTCTTTATTTATTTATAGGACTCAGGGTTTTAGTGCTTGCCAGGCAGGCACTCAACCACTTGATCTACATCCTCAACCCTTTTTGTTTTAGTTATTTTTGAGATCTCTCATCTATGCCTTAGCCGGCCTGGACCTCCATCTTCATAGTTTACAGTTTCTTTTCTTTTCTTTCTTTTCTTTTGTCTGTCATGAGGCTTGAACTCAGGGCCTGAGTGCCGTCCCTGAGCACTTTGTGCTCAAGACTAGTGATATATTTTGTCATGTATCTTTTATCACAATTAAAAAACATAATCCAAAAGAAATACACATTTAAAGTTCAGGAATTGTAAAGCCACACTGTTTTTTCCCACAAGTTAGGCTGGAAAACGATTGCAAATAGCACTTATAGACATATTTTACATGACTTATCACTTAGCTACCACTTCAAAGAATTGTGAAATAGCTCAAGGTCATGAAAAGCTAGAATCAGGATAAGTGAAATGCTAGATTCAAAAAACTTGGAGGGGTGTCCTCTAGATAATACACAGTCTTTTCTTTTTCTCTAAAGACTCCCTTGAAGATCAAAAGCAATCTATTTTAGAGATTATTATTTTTTATTTTTTTATTGTGAAAATACTGTACAGAGGGGTTACAATTACATGGGCAAGATAATGAGTACATTTCTTATCAAGCATTGTAGCCTCCTCCTTTGTTTCCCCTTCCCATCCCTTCCCATCCTCGGCGCCCCCCCCATCCTCCTCCTCCCCCCCACCAAAGTTGTAAAGTTCTTTTTCGACATAACGACTTGTACATCTCATTATTACAATGGGTCCACATGAATCCCTATTTAAATGATTTGTTTTTTCCTGTCCCCTCCACAAATTATGCCGACATCAAATACAGTGAAAGCAGGGGTTATACCATGGGGGAGGGAAATTATTATTTTTTAAGCATAAAATAAAGCTAATCTCATTAGATTTGATCTTATGATTTACGTAAGCACAGTGAGAGTGGTAATTAACAGACTGGCCATGCTAACTTTGCCTGAAGTTTTCATATGGAATCTTAGGCTTTAAAAACAACATTTCATTTTATTGTTTATTGTTGTGAGATCAGGAAGCCATACCAAGAAGCCATACCAAGAAGCCATCTTCGCTGGGTTTGACCTGCTATACCTATAAATTTAGACAAATTCCTTTTTCTGCAGAGTCTCCCAAAGCTAAGGCTCCTGGGCCAGCCAAAAATGAGTGACCTTCCTGTGCCTGTAAGGCTGAGGAGCCAGTAAGCCACTTTTCTTGGGAGTGTCTTATTAGTATTGGCTCTGTACAGTGAAGCCTAGTTCCTTAAAGGAGCTGGTTACATCTGGATAAATGGGCATCCTTGTCTAACACAATACTTCATGTAAGTTCTTGGTTATATAACTTTTCCAAATATGTCCTGGTTTACCAAAAAAAGTGGAGGGATGGAACCTTTGCAAATAGCATACTAGCATGAAAATCAAGAAGACCCAATGAAAGTTTTTCACTTCTGCTGGGCACTGGTGTTTCATGACTGTAATCTGAGATCATAGGATCAGGGTTCAAATAAAGCCCAGGCAGAAAACTCCATGAGACTCTAAAAATCAAGTAACCAGCAAAAAGCTAGAAATGGAGGTGAGGCTCAAGTATTAGAACATCAGCCTTGAGAAGAAAAGCTGAGGGAGAGCTCAAGGTCTTGAGTCAAGGCCCTGTACCATCACAAAAGTGCAATTTACTAAATTGCTGTGTGGATCACCTCAGAGGAAAGAGAAAAGTCTTCTTTGTGTTGATACCCTGAAAGTGGAACACTAGAACTATTTCAAACAAAAAGGACAGTCATCTACTACCAGTTCATTTAATCAGTGGTGCTGATCGGCTGAATCTAGGGTTAGCAGTCTCTGAAATCCATCTCCTCTTGACTAGAGTGCTAGAAACTCCTAACTCAATCCCTGTGTTCTTAAAGTTGATCAGGTGATACCATTAGAACCCTGTGCCCAAGAGTAAATGCTTGGTGCAATGCTTTGCTGAGATGATTAACAGTAAAACATGTTGGCCTATGGCTGACACAATCTGTGGGGGGAACATATAAAAGTTTCTGGTTAACTTACTACTTATTAATTTAAAAATGAATGCTGTCTCTAGGGGCCAGTGGGAGGCTCATGCCTATAATCCTAGTTACGAGGGAGGCTGAGATATGGGGATTATGGTTTAGAAAATCTATGAGACTCTTATTCTAATCACCAAAAAGCTGGAATTTGAGCTGTGGCTCGAATAGTAGAATGCTAGCCTTGAGCATAAAAGCCCAGGGACAGTGCCCAGGCTCTGAGCTCAAATTCAGGTACTGACATTATAAAAGTTATGATGAGATTTGTTCACTCCTATACTATAACATGAAGTCAGTGACAACATTTAGACAGTATCTTAGAAGCATAGTATATGTCTAATTTCAAAGAAGACAATGAGTAGTACATCAAAAATGGATGAACATAATTTTTAGAGAAAAAAAGCTTAAGCTATAACCAAATTGAGACAAAATTTCCATAATATTCAAAAAGTCAACTAAAGAGATTTAGTAAGTTTTGAATAAACCTTAAACATCTGAGTTTAAATAAAACGCTAATATTTCACACTCACAGGTGAAAACAATGGTCTGGACTGGAAGATGTTGGATTTAAGTTAAAAAAGCTGTATACCATATTTTGTCAGTTTAGAGCTTGAAATCAGAGCTTGAGCACTGTCCCTGAGCTTTTATGCTAGCGAGCGCTCTACCACCTGAGCCACAGGGTCACGTCCAGTTTCCTGGTGGTTAATTGGAGATAGGAGTCTCATAGAATTTCCTGCCCAGGCTGGCTTTGAATGAAATCTCCAGATCTCAGCCTCCTAAAGTGCTAGGATTATAGATGTGATCCCTTGGCACTGGCTCAGGTAAACATTTTAGTTGTAACTGAAACCATGACTAATACCTCTCTATGTTGTCATCAAAGCCCTGTCAGAATGCAGATCAACAGACACACTGTGGACATACAGTCTCCTACTCAAGCAGTGAGCACCTGTGTAGCTATCATGAAACCTTGAGTTCAAAAACGAAGCAATGTGTGGGCTGAGAAGGTGGCTCAGTGGTAGAGCACTTGCCTTGCATGCATGAGGCCCTGGGTTCAATTTCTCAGTACCACATAAGCAGAAAAAAAAAGCCGGAAGTGGCTCTGTGGCTCAAGTGGTAGAGCGCTAGCCTTGAGCTGACGGGACCCCTCACCCCCCGCACCAAAAAAAGAAAGCAATGTGGACAGAGAAGGCATTCAGAAATCTGAGCTTTTAATAAAGTAGCAATATTCTGAACTTCCTGAAATATTTATGTAAATAGTATGTATATAAACTTAAAGCTATCTCTTCCAATTTCACAATTCTATGCTTGTTCAATAATAACATCACCTATATTCATGTATGGAAATATCACAATGAGATACCCGTATACTACAAATGTATGGTAATTCAAAAATAAAATAATTGTCTAAAAAACGTACATATCATCCAGGTGCCTGTGGCTCATGTCTATAATCCTAGCTACTCAGGAGGCTGAGATCTGAGGATTGCAATTTGAAGCCAGCTCAGGCAGGAAAGTCCATGAGACTCTTATCTCCAATAAACTACTCAAAAAATGCTGGAAGTAGAGCTGTGGCTCAAGTGGTAGAGTGCTAGCCTTGAGATAAAGAAGCTCAGGGCCAGAGCCAATGGCTCATGCCTGTAATCCTAGCTACTCGGGATGCTGAGATCTAAGGATCACAGTTAGAAGCCAGCCTATGCAGGACAATCCGTGAGACTATCTCCAATTAACCACCAGAAAACTGGAAGTGGAGCTGTGGCTGAAAGCCGTAGAGTGCTAGCCTTGAACAAAAGAGCTCAAGGACAGCATGAGTTCAAGTCCTACAACAGACAAAAAAAAAAATCTCGGGGACAGGACTCAGGCCTTGAGTTCAAGCTCCAAGACCAGCAAAACATGCACTCTCTCTCTCTCTCTCTCTCTCTCTCTCTCTCTCTCTCTCTCTCTCTCTCTCTCTCTCTCTCTCTCTCTCTCTCTCCATCTCTCTCTCACACACACACACACATGATAAACTTAAGGTGGGTTTAAACTCAGCACCTCATATTTACAAAGCTGGTGCTCTACTACCTGAGCCACTCTCCCAGTTCTTTTTGCTGTTTATTTTAGAGATGGAATCTCACAGACTTTTCTTTTCTGAACTGGCTTTAAACTTGATCCACCACCTGAGTAGCTAGGATTACAGGTGTAAGCTACCAGTGCCCAGCAGCACCTCTCCTTCTAAAGGGTGAAAGAACAAATCTTGATTTGCAGGGACCCTGTTTTTAAGAATATGAACACATTCATCAAAACCGAGCCAGCTTCAACACCATTTTAACACACTTCACAGTTTCATTTGAGATCCTTTATTTGTACGAACTATAATCCAGATCAAACCAACCCCTATTTTATAAACCTGCCACTCAGATCTTGTGTTTTGCTGCCCTCATCTTATTCTGGAATTCTTAGTCATTTAGAAAAAAAGCTTCTCTTTTCCCCTTTTAACAAAAACACACCTCATTACTATTTCATCGTAATTGTACCTCTCTGCCACTATTCATCCTAGTAGGGTCTCATTCATATATAGTATATTTTATTTATAGAGCTAAGGATTGAAATTCAGGCCTTGCACATGCTGGGCAAGTGCCTTACCACTGAGGTAACAGCTCCAACTCTGGTGTGTGTGTGTGTGTGTGTGTGTGTGTGTGTGTGTGTGTGTGTGTGTTTTCTAGTATTGGAGCTTGAACTCAGGGCCTTGTGCTCTTGCTAAGTTTTTTTACTCAAGACTGACACTCTACCACCTGAGACATACCTCCACTTGCACATTTTTGCTACTTGGTTGGTAATAAGAGTCTCAGCCTCATCTGCCGAGGTTGACTTTGAACTTTGATCCTCAAATCTCAGCCTCTGGAGTGGCTAGGATTATAGATGTGAATCGTCAGTGCCTGGCTCTTAATTTTAACTTAACCAAAGTTACTTACATTTCAGATCAAATGAGGCAGAGAGAAGGTGGATCGTTGTTGTAAACAATCTGTCACGCACAGCTTTCTATAGCTACAGACAACAATTTACACACTTCTTGCAAAGCGTAAATTCCATTACTGTGCTCTCCATCCAGCTTCTCCAAAACTCAACACAGCACCGGACTGGAATCTTTCCACCAGTGTGTGCTGTCAGTAGTGAACACTGTGGAGACTCAAGTTTCCTTATCAGTCAGCAGGTGGTTCCTGAGGATCTGTGTGCTGGTTCTGAACTTGGGCAGGGTTCCTCCATGGATCTTCTCATCCTTCCCTCCCAAGGAAGGGTTTGGATTGTGGCTCTTACTGGGCCGAATTTTGAGGCCTGTAGAGACAATGAAGACCTGATCTCACCTTCTCAAAACAAAGGGTGAAGCTGGAGAAGGCAGGCGTGTGTGTATATGTGTATGTGTATGTGTATATGTATGTGTATGTGTGTGTATCTGCGCGTGCATGTGTGTGCAAGCAGCACGCAGGGGGGCCCGGTCAGCAATTTGTATTTATTTAGCTATGGTGGGGATGGAACCAAACCCAGGGCCTCACACATACTGAGCAAGCCCTCTACCACGTAGCAACAATGCAGACCAAGTCAGCAATTTTAGGAGGCACAAGTATATGTATTAAAGGGTTTAAGGGTGACCTTTCTATGAGCTATGTCTCTTCAAGGTCGGGTGAATTGGTTTTGAAGAAAAGCTGCCTCGTGGAGCATGTCTGACACATGAAGTATTAGAGATTAAGTAGGTGTAAATTTCCTGGTATTCAGGAAGTACTAGATAAATGCTGGCTTTTACGAGCATTATTAGCGATAATCTCATTATCAGCTACGTTATTATATAATATTACAGATGGAGCTTAATCCTATTCGAATTTCCTAGGCTAAACAAAATGTCGATTAGGGTGGAGACAAATAGTATAAAAACTTACAGCCCGAATACAATGAGAAATGAACTTACCTGCTTTTGCGTGTCCCCAAAGAGAGCATGCAAACAGCAGCGTGGGATCAGGGGGACAGGCTGGAAAGTCAACTGGCTTTGGGCTTTGGACCCTTGGTGTATAAAATGGGGATCAACAATAATGCCTACCTGGGTAAAATGTAAATGAGGTTAATAGTTCGTGTAGATAGGAGCCCAGCTTATAGTGAGCACACAGAGTACTATTATTCAGTTTCCTACTATTGTGACTCAGGTATTGTTAATTTGTAATCTCTATAGAACTGCAGGTTAGCTTGCAGTAAAGGTAAAAATGGGACCCAGGGAAGCTGCGTGGCCTGTCCAGCATCAGGTAGCTGCTGGATGATGGAGGTAGCGTTTGGGTCGGAGCAGCGCAGCTCCTAAGCTCATGGTTGGCCATCACATCCCATTGTCCTCATGAGAGTGTGTGCTGGGGGAAACTGGCCTCATATTCATCACTCTGAGAGTCCATTTCTGGTTAGCTACATAAGGGAAATGATTACCTGTATCAGAGAATTTAGTTAAATGAGAAACTACTTAGGGGCTAGTGGACTAGCTCATGTGGTAGAATACCCACTTAGCAAACAAAAGGCTTTGAGTTCAAATCCTAGTTTACAAAAAGGGGGTGGAAGGGAGGAAAGAAGGAAGAGAGGGAGGAAGGAAGGCACGAAGGAAATTAAAAGTACTGGGCTGGGAAGGTGGCTTAGTGGTAGAGTGCTTGTCTAGCATGCATGAAGCCCTGGGTTTGACTCTTCAGTACCATATAAACAGAAAAAGCTGGAAGTGGCACTGTGGTTCAAGTGGTAGAGTGCTAACCTTGAGCAAAAGAAGCTGAGGGACAGTGTCCAGGCCCTGAGTTCAAGCCCCAGGACTGGCAAAAAAAGAAAAGAAAAGAAAAGAAAAGCAAAAAAAAGGTACTTAGCCTAGCATTCAACATACTTGGTATTTACTAAGTGCTGATAAATTTCTGTGGTGGAAGGGATTCCATCTCCAGTGGAAATGGTTAATTTGTCATTTTTGTTATTGTTATTTGTGTTGTTTTTGTGAACTCAGGGCCTCGGTACTGTCCCTTAGTTTTTTTTCCCCACTCAAGGCTGGTGCTTTACCACTTGAGCCACAGCTCCCCTTAGGGCTTTTTGGTGGTTAATTGGAAATGAGAGTCTCACAGACTTTTCCTGCCCAGGCTGGTTTTGAACTTCGATCCTCAGATCTCAGTCTCCTTGGTAGTTAGGATAACAGGTGGGAGCCTCCTGCACTTAGCAATTTGTAGTTTTTATAGAACTGCAAGTTAGTTTTTCCCCATGGATCACAGAGATAAAATGAGGCACAGAGAAGCTTTGTAGCCTGTCCAGCATCTGCTAGACCATAGGGAGGAAATGGTGGGCCTGGAGTCTTTGTCTGTGGATACCCTCTGTCTAGCGGGCAGAGTCTGGGGACGCCGGCAGCAGGTGCAGAGACAGCGCCACCCAAGCTCTGTCCACAGCTCTGCCAGGTTTTTACCGGGCACAGGTTACTCCTCCTGTCAGGATGCGGGGCAGGCAGCTGCCATGGCATTTCAGAGGTACCAAGCACCTGAAAGGTCCCTGGCCCTTTCCAATTAAATCCTTCTGTGCCAAGATCCGAATGGGCCATGTCTGGTGGCAGCTGGTAACACAGGCAACTTTCCAGAAAGATGACTGCGGCTGCTGCTTATGGGACTGAGTGTATTTCCTGGGGCCTTGGGGTGTGGGGGCCGGACTCAGGAGGTAGAGAAGAGCAGCCCGTGGGAGGAGGGAGCAGGATGACGCAGCGGCTGGATAAGCAGGAATGGGTGTGGAGGGGGCGCAGATCGGACGGGGAGAAGGACTGGAGCCGAGAACTCCCACACTGCCTCAGCTTCCCCACACCCTGATCTTTCCACCGGGACTGAATAAGGCTGACAAATGGTTCTGTCCCCTGGAGTTGGCTGAAGCAGAAAGACACTGAAATACACACCAGGACGTCTGTTAATCCAATTACAATCTTGTACCATTGTTTATTCTGTCATTCAAAGAAGCCCAGGCTGAGTGCTGGTACCTCAGGCCTGTAATCTGAGCTACTCAGGAGGCTGAGATCTAAGGAAGAAGGTTCAGAGCTAAAGGGGGGGGGGGGGGGGGGGAGTCTTTGTGTGACACGCTTACATCTAACCAGCAAAAAAAAAAAAAATGGAAGTGTGGCTCAAGTGGAGCAGGGCCAGCCTTGAGCAAAAAAGTCAAATGAGTTCAAGACCCAGTACCAGCAACACACACACACAAACACACACACACACACATACACATACCACCACTACCACCACCACTACCACCACTAAAAAACGAAACAGAAAACCCTGGAGCCTTAGGCTAAACAAGTTACCCGAGTAAGAAACAGAACCAAAAATGAAAACTCAGCCTCTTTCGGTTAAGTCTGATGTCTTTTTCCCTGTTCCATGCCGGCCCTGAGTGCGGCCTTACTAAGCTTTCTCTAATTCTCCCAATTCCTGCAGACATACTTGGTAAGGGCAGCAGAAAGCTGCTGAAGATGAGCAATGATGAACATTCTCCTGACAGAAGGAAAGCGGGGGCAGGGCAGGATTAAGCAGGGTAGAAAGACCTGGAAATTATCATTCAACAACTGTCAAAAAGTCAGAAGTCAAAATCAGGAAGCAAACTGACAGCGGATGAGCTCCCCTCCCACGGCACCTCCCGGTAAAAGTTAAACTTGTGAGGTTAGGAGATCTAGGAAGCTGTCTAAATGGCCTCCTCCTTTGAAATGGAAAATACTGGGAGCTTGTCTTGGCTGGGTAAAAACAAAGAAAGAAAGGCTTGTGTGGCAGAAGGAAGTCCTGAAGGTTACCTGTATTTTGGGTGGACCTCACCCATCTCATCCACCCAAAACTGAGGTCTCAGGATTAGGAGTTGCTAGATGACTTTGCCACCTGTGTTCACCCTGTTCAAAAAGTATAAAAGCAGCTGGTGGCTCATGCCTGTAATCCTAGCTACTCAGGCGGCTGCCATGGGAAGCTCATGGCTCAAGTCATGGGGGGCCTGTCGTGGGTGGGAAAGCCTAGTGAGAGCATGAGACCCTGAGTTCAAGTGTACACACACCACACACACACACACACACACACACACACAGAGTACAGCAGTTACAGATAGGAACTGCCATTCAGTCAACTCCTATTTTCTGCATGGGAAGCAGGGAATGTTTCTTTTTCTTTTTCTTTTTTTTTTTTTTTTATCAGGCATGGGGCTTGAACTCGGGGCCTGGGCGCTGTCCCTGAACTTCTTTGGCTCAAGTCTAGTACTCTACCATTTGAACCCCACCCAACTTGCCAGCTTTTTCTGAATAGTTTATTGGAGATAAAAGTCTCTGGGACTTTCCTGCCCAGATTTGGCTTCAGAAGCTTGATCCTCAGATCTCAGCCTTCTGAGATATTTCAGGTGTCTGGGAGGCGTTTTTCTCTCTTCACCATTTCTCCCTACTTTAACCCTCTTTACTAGAGTACATCCAGCTAACGCCAAAAGGGCCCAGAGCCGCCCCATTCTCTCACACCCTGCACTGCGCATGTGACCATGCAGGTCCCTGCCCCCACCCCCTCATGACTGTGGCTCCTGTACTTCCTCTCCGGGGCAGCTGCTTCCTCTTTCCCCTCATCTGTGTGGCTTGGGTGGAGCCGCCTGATTCAGGCTGCCTGGACCAGTCTAGGGGGGCAGCAAGGGGTTTACAATTGTCTGCATGGTTGCTTGAAGCCTTCTTTCTTCAGCCAAGCTGTACCCTCAGAATATCAAGACCCAAACCAGGCAATCCCCAAGGATGAACGGAACTGGAGATAAGACACCAAGGGGAGAGTTTGGAGGAATCACGGCTGGGGAGCCGTGGAGGCTGGAGCCGGGCTAGGCCTCCAGAAGGCCATCTGCCTAGCTCCCTGGACGGGATCACAGCTCTGCCATGCTCACTGCGCTCCCAGCATGCCTTCCTTCAGAGACAGCGGGGCGTACACCTGCTGAGCAGCTTCTTCTGAAGCCTAAGAACTAAGTCTTCCATCGTCATCCTGGTTGCCTAAGAAAACCCTCATGATGTAATACAAGGCCATGTTGAGTCATCGGTCAGAGCACGCAGGGTTCCCTACACAGCTCTCTTCTCAGAGCAAAAGGATCTGTATTTTCCTCTATCAGAATAAAAAGACCATCCTCTTAGCTGTGACATTCATCTAGAAAGTTCTGGGTTCCTGTGGCTACCGTGGTCTGGTAGCTTCTCTAAGAAGTGGCTTGGGTCTAAGCTCTGAGTCAACTTGATTTCTCTCAGCCAGTTAGATGAAGAGGATCAACACACACAGGATTTCCTGTCCCAAGAGAAGTTTGTGCCTTCTGTCCTCAGAGGCCTTCCCACACCTGGCCTGCCTCTGTCCTGTCCTGTCCTCTGAAGACATGGCTCAGCACTCCTGCCTGAGGGAAACCCTTTCTCCACTGGGATATTTCCCCTATGGCCCACCTCCCTCCCCCCAAGCCAGGATGGCAGGGATGATGGTACTGGAGCCATTGGCCCTGCTTTGGTCCTTATTGTGCCCAAACCTCTTTCCCTTTTCAGATCTACTACCCCCCAAGAGCCACATGTGGTAGGTCACACTTGTAATCCTGGCACTTGGGAGGCTGAAGCAGAATTACAAGTACAAGGTCAGCCTGTATTATATGATGAGACCTTGTCTCAGAAAAAAACCAATTAAAAAAAAACCCCTGCTGACCCCAGCATAGGTCAGCAGGTTCATTTCCATAATGGAAGTGCCAAAGTCACCCGCAGCCGCAGTCAGCAGCTGGCCAAGCCAAGAAGAGGGATGATGCGGGGCATCAGGGAAAGCTCTGTGTCCACTTCTTACAAGGCCAGAGCCCCTCTGCTGTGTGGTTCTTGTTTTCTGGTGGTATTGACAGGCCTTGGGAGAGGGGGAGACGTTGTTGTTGTTGTTGTTGTTGTTGTTAATCTATTGCTAATTTAGCACACACTGTTCCCTGTCCCTACCTCAGCAGCATTCTTAGTGCAAAGTCTTAACAAGGTCAACGAGGCCACTACCGTGTTCCTTCCAAAGAGTAAGAACTGTCAGCTCCTAGCTAAGAGATAGCCAGTCCCCCTCGCTATCTCATCTGGTTATTCAGTAACCAGTATCTGGGCAAGGGGGGGTAGGACTCTTAAGAGGCGCCTCCTCTCACTAACAAAAGACTTGGAGGGTCATGGGGCATCTGGCCCCACCTGGAACCACAAGCACCATGCCCCCCGTGTCCCTTGGCCCCTGGCCTGCTTGCCAGGCCCAGCCCCGTGCATGCGCACGCTCAGGGGCTCTACACATTTTGTACCCTGCTCCCCACTGGGGCCTCTCAATTCACGAGGGACGGACTTGTGAGAGGAGAAGTGAAACCCATAGCTACCCAGCTCAGGGCGAATGTGAGCTCAGTCCTTAACCGGCCCCGCGTCCCCAGTGAACAATGGCACCTGGGCCTTCTCCGAACACCTGACCAAGTGCAACACTGGAGCAGGAAGAGATCCGGCCCCTAAGAGCCCCTTCCCAGCAGTGGTGTGACTTTGAACTCATCCTTCCATCCTCTGGAGTCCTGTACCACACCACAGAGCTCCAGGAATCATGTTCTCCTGCGAATCTTGGCAGAGTTAGCTGTTTTTTTGTTCTGTTTTTGTTTTAATGGGTCGTGGGGCTTGAACTCACAGCCTGGGCGCTGTCCCTGAGCACTAGCCTTGAGCGCTCTACCACTTTGAGCCACAGCCCCGCTTCCAATTTTCTCGTGGGCAAATGGAGATGAGAAGCTCACAGACTTCGCTGCTTGGGCTGGCTCTGAACTGTGATCCTCAGATCTCGGCCTCCTGGGTGGGATTGCAAGCGTGAGCCGCCGTTCCAGGTGGGAGTCAGGTTCTGTGGGAAGTTGAGATCTCGCGGTGGGGCAGGCCCTGAGAGGAGGGCAGGGTGCTGGTGTGGACCCGTCCTCATCCTCTCGTCTGCTCCGTGAGGGCGCCATGGGGTGGCCCCAGAGCCACTTCCCCTTATCATAGACCTCCACCTGCTTCAGGCCCGGCCAGCGCGCTAGCAGTGTCCCTGCGGGCCCGGGTAATATACCGTGGGTTGGTGGAGAGTAGAGGGTATCCCCAAATCTCTACCTTTCAGGTGAGTTGAAGGGAACTCTGCTGGTCCAATCAAGGTTGGGTCCAGTCTTGGTTTTTAAAATACAGCAGCAAAAGGCTGCCTTCACTCCAGCCAATCGGAAAGAATATCAGCGGCCATTTGTAAGTGTCCACCCGGTGACAGGTGTCCACGGGCCGTGACTTCATGCCCTCACGACCCCAGCGGCTGGTCCACTGGAAAGATGATGAGCTTTGCTTGCTAGGGCCCTGCTGTTCTCTCTTATACATAACAACTCCTGGCAATAAACCACGGGGGAGGGGGTTGGCAACTCTCCCATGTGACGCAACACCCTGGCGTAGGAAAGCCCAGGCCCTCTGAGGATTCCCATCATCCTCAAGAGATGCCAGCCTGCTACCGCTTGGTGGTACCCAGGGCCCGGCCTGCTCCAGCCATGTCTCCTCCTGTGCTTGGCAGCCCCAGATATCCTGACCCATACAATGTTCCCAAACAGGTAGTGTTATTTCACGCCTCTGTGCCTTTCCATATACTGCTTCCTGCTCAGCCCTGTCCAGCCTGGCCGCCTCCTGTTTATTTTTAAAGTCACACCTCTGGGAATCCTCTCCTGACTGAGTTCCAATCCCACCGGCCCCCCGTGTCCCTCGCTGCCTTCGCGTCACACATGGCCTCTCACAGCACGGTCACACTCGTTCTGTATGTCTTTTTTCCCACTGATCTGTGCACGCCAGTTAGGCAGAGATCCTCTGTTTTTGTTTGTAACTAACTAGAGCTTGCGATCCTCCTGTCTCAGTGTCCTGAATGGATTACAGGCATACACTACCTGACTCCGAGATCCCTCGTACGATTTCCTTTGCTGTCTCTTGATCCCTAGCGTGTGCAGGGTACCCGGCAGGCAGAGGGAAGCGCAGCCTTGCTTTTGCCAAGTGAATGGGATGTGAGAGATGGGCATAAGGCGTTGTCTTGTGGCACATAATGCCTACGCAGGGTTGGGCAGGACAAAATTCCAGATGAAAGGGAGAAGGAAAAGTCTGGGAGACGGAGAAGCAAGGAAAGGCAGGGAGAGGGGAAGGGGTGAGCGAGGCCCCCCTTGCTGCTGCGTGGTAGTCGGGATGGGCGGTAAAGGGCTGCCAGCGGCCCAGTTGTCCGGCTGGGCACTCTGGCTCTGCCCCGCTTCTGAAAGCGCTCAGCATGTGTGCTCGGGTGCAGCTTGGCTTCCTAATCCAGCCCAGGCTCCAGAGCTGGCCAGGGCCTCACTGCCTGGCCTGTCAGGAGTCTTGGTTCAGAGACGATCTGGTTTGGCACTATGGTCAGTAGCCACACAGCCTGGCCAGGGCCTGGCACCGCCACGTGGTCAGCCAAGGTAGGCTTAGCCAAGGTCTGGGGGCTCTCACAGGTGGCACCACCCAGGACCTAGGGGCGGGGCTAGGAGTGACACTGTGCTATGACCTGTGCCATGGACAGGGGACTTCCAGCTAGTAAGGAAATCTGAGGCAGAAACAACTGAATGGTGTCCCTCACGGCTTTCTTGGCAGTGCTCTGGGCGATGTTCTCTGGGGGACTGCAGTGTTCTTGGATTTATTGCAAAAAGCCGACTGGGTGCCAGTGGCTCACGCCTGTAATCCTAGCTACCCAGGAGGCTGAGGTGTGAAGATGGCAGTTCAAAGCCAGCCTGGGCAGGAAAGTCTGTGAGACTATCATCTCCAGTTACCCACCAGAAACCTGCTAGTGGTAGAATGCTTGCCTTGAGCAAAAGAGCTCAGGGACAGTGCCCAGGCCCGGAGTTCAAGCCCTATGACTTACCAAAACCAAAATGAAACAAAAAAACCCAAACCCACAACAACAAAAAGCCCTATTGGGCATCATTTACAGTTCTCTGCGTCTCATATATCCCTGGACTCAAGAGTCCAGAGCAATTTGGCAACCATTTAGAAGCACGAAAACTTTCCTGTCATCAGGTTTGCTGGTACCAATCACTGTGAGGGCTCTTTGGGTAGCCCCAGTTTCCTGGTAGAACTCAAGTCCTTAGAGAACCTGTGATCCAGCCAAGAGCCTTTGGGAATTAGTAGCCAGTAGCTGGGTCTATGTGAGTGGAATCTTTCTCCCTTCCCCTCTCCTTCCCCTCCTGTTTCTCTCCCCTCCCCTCCCTTCTTTTCTCTCTCCTTCTCCCTCTCCTCTCTCTCCTGTAGACAGTCTTAATATGCAGCCTAGGCTGGTCTCAACTAGTGGTCCTCCTGCCTCAGCCTCCCAAGGGCTGGAATTACAGGCAGGCACTACCACACCTGACTTGGAACTTCATTCTTGCTGAAGTGAAAAACATAGGGGGGAAATGTAAGCAATGAAGAAAGGAGCACATTCAGCTTCCTTTGCTTAATAAGATTAACTGAGGGGAACAGTACAGAGGCTAAGGTGCATGTAGAAAGGTCATTTGAAGGGCTGAGGTGAGGAAGAGCCCAACCCAAATTCAAGCCTTTGCTGCAATACCATTTATTTCACAAGAGGTAGCCTGTCACATTACAGGAAAGTTACTTAGGGGTTCAGAGGCAGATTCCCACGAGTTACAGAATGAGCATGGAGTGTCACCCTCAGGTTCAGGGAGCTGAGGGAAGGAAAGGGCGCCAGGAAGCTCCTAGCTTTCTCCTCCACTTCCCCATGAGATCTCTGAAGAGCTCAGACACTGTGTTTCCTCTGAAGCCTGGCCCTGTCTCTCTGGCCTCTTTTTCTTTTTGGTGGTGCTGGAGATGGAAGACTGAACACTTGCTTGACCACTGAGCTGCACCCCAGCCCCCATTCTGAGGTCTATTTTCCTTGAACTTCCTTGGGGAAGCAGATGGTGACTCAAGCAGGCCATGGAGCGCCTTCCCCAGACCCTGGAAACTCTGAGGGCTGCCTGGCTGTTCTTTCCATCTGACAAGTGCATGGGGTCAGGACAGGATGTGTGAGCCACCAGAAAGAATGATCTTTCTGTCTGTGACCTATGGGGCAGTCATCTTGAGTTCCATCCCCAGCTGATCATCTCCAGATGTGGCTGAGCTCCGTCTGCTGTGTTCTAAGCCTAAGTGGCCTTTTAGCTTCACTTTGAAGACAGATTCTCCTCCCCCTTCAGCTTCTCTCTTACTTCCTTCTGTAAAACCAGTGATGGGGCTTGAACTCAGGGCCTGAATGCTATTATCCTTGTTGTTTTCTCATGGCTAGCACTCTACCACTTTAGCCACAGCTCCACTTCAAGCTTGTTGGTGGTTCATTGGAGATGAGTCCCATAGATTTTCCTGCCTGAGCTGACTTCCAGCCAAGATTCTCAGATCTCAGCCTCTACGTTGGTAGGATGATAGTCACCAATCATTTCTGATACTTAGAAAATGACCTCAACTCCCTGTGGCCACCTACCTCTACAACACACCTCCAGACAGACAGGCCCCTTGCCCTGTGGAGGACTCAGGAGGAGAGGGATGGGAGGTACCGGTTAGCAGGCAGGTCATACCAGAGTGTCACACCCAGCCAGCAAGCAGTAGGCTGTTCAGGAACCTCAGAGGCCCTTGGTTCTGAGTCTCCCCCTGGCTTCTGCCTCCAAAAGCTTGAATAAAGAACCTGAAGGGAAAGAGTGGTGGGGCCAAGGCCCTGGGCTGCCCGAGATGGCACAGCTGAGACGCCTGGGCTGGATTTCTGCTGACCCGGATGCTGTTCTTCTCCCGCAGGTTCCGAGGCTTCACCCTGGTGCTCACCTTTCTCATATACACCTGCTACCACATGTCCAGGAAGCCCATCAGCATCGTCAAGGTGAGGCTATTGGACAGCACTACGTGCAGGGAACGGTCTGAATCTCAGGCTATCACCCTCCATCCAATCAGTGCACGGGACGAGGATGGCATCCTGCTACCCTGGGCACTGGGTTACCATGGTTACCTCCTGGCCACACCCACCATTGGTAGCTCTTTTCCTCCCAGCAATGTTTCCTTGGGTGCCCCTTCCTTTTGAGTTTCCTCACCTAGCCCAGTCAGTAGCCTAGGCCCAGTAGGCCCAGTCAGTGGATGGGGTGAGAGTGCTGGAGGCCTGGGCTTTGTGTTCATGTGACCACCTTCCCCTGTGGCCAGAGCCGGCTGCACCAGAATTGCTCGGAGCTCATCAACCCAGTCAACGACACCCATAGTTTGAATGACACCACATGGTGCAGCTGGAGTCCATTTGGTAAGAATGAGTCTGCCCTTCTCCACCCCACGCGAGAGCCTGAAAGGGCTTCCACAGGCGCAGTCAAGAAACCAACTTTGTCTCTCCTGCCTGCTTTTAGACAAAGATGACTACAAGGAGCTGCTGGGGGCAGTGGACAACGCGTTCCTCGTGGCCTATGCCATTGGCATGTTTATCAGGTAAGGAGAATGCAGCGTGCCGGCCCCTCCACGAGGAGATGGCTCAGAGCCGCTGCTGCTCCTGACCGAGCTGTGGGAACAAGGCCAAGATTCCGCCCAGCCCATCAGCCCAGGGCCGGCGGCACCATGGGCGCCAAGGCCGCTCATTCACCCGGTGGCCATGCACTGATAGCAGCTCCCCTTCCAGAAAGGCGTATTCCGTGCTCCCCTGGAGTCTGTCCACTCAGAGTAGCACTAGTGGCCACGGAAATGCCCAGGAGGACCTTCCACGTGTAGACTAGCTCAGTGAGTTCATTGCCAGGAAGCACAGACAGAAAAGGCGAGGCGCGGGCTTCATAGGGCCCTCAGACTAGTGGGTGACCATTATAGAAGGGTGCGGGAGCTCTCAGGTGCTTGTTCAGTGCAGCTGCGGGGAGAGCAGAGGGCTGAGGACGGCTTCTTGGAGCGATGCCCTCCATGGCAGCGGAGAAGGGGATCCAGGTACTGATCAAGCCAAGCACGGCAAGTGAGGGACAGCATGGGCTGGGGGGTAGGATTTCCCATTGTTCACAGGGATGGAGCACAGGTCCTGTGCTTCATGCTGGGGGGGGGGGGCTGGAGGATTTTACCCAGATTTACAGGTCAGAAACATCATCTGAGGCAGTACTGCACATGTGAAGGAGGGCCAGGCTGGGTCACGCCAAAGGACCTATCTGCCAGCAGCCTGAGCTGCTGAGCTGGAGGGAGGGAGGAGAGTGGAAGTTCCCATGCATGGGATTGGCACGCTGGACAAGGATGCAAGGGGCAGGCTGGGTGGGCCTTGGGAGCTGAATGGGGGGTGGGGAGAGGCAGGCCTGAGGATGCTCCTGAGCCTCGCTTCCGTGTTCAGGTGGAGGGAGGTTCTCTTCTCAGGTCAGCAGTGGAGGAGGGGCAGGATGGTAGGAAGAGGAATTAGAATTGTTTTATTCAATTTCAGATGCTTGATGGCCATCCAGATAAAGATGTCCTTGAGGTTGGGTGAATGGGGGGGGGCAGGTAGAGACTGTGTGGCATATACCTTTGGCAGTTAACATCATAAAAATGAAGCACAAGATGGCGGCTCTGGGCATGCTCAGCCAAAGGGGGGAAGATGGGCAAGAGAACCATCACGGGCAGCAAAGTCCACAGAGCACTGCATGGGAAGGGGGGGGCCGAGGCGATCCCCACGGGAGCAGCAGCTGAGTGGGCGGAGCTGCAGGGCACGGAGACCAGCGGCCGAGTGCACATTACAGATTTAAGTGCAAACCCAACTCTTCTCCAGTGGGATTTTTGGGGAGCGGCTCCCCCTCCGTTACTACCTTTCAAGTGGAATGCTGCTGAGTGGCCTCTTCACCTCCCTCTTCGGCCTGGGATATTTCTGGAACATCCACATGCTCTGGTACTTTGTGCTCATCCAGGTATGAACTCCAATACTGAGGCCTTGGCCCTCACTGCAGAGAGCACCCTGAGGCCACGGGTCCTTCCTGGGCACCCGTAGGCTCCTAGTGCACTCCCAGGTCCAGAGCCACGTTGTCATTGGCTCATTCCTGCCTTGCGCATTTCAACAAGATTACTTCAGGGCTGGGAAGGTGGCTCAGTGGTAGAGCGCTTGCCTTGCATGCCTGAGGCCCTGGGTTCGATTCCTCTGCACCACATAAGCAAAAAGAAAAAAGCCGGAAGTGGCGCTGTGGCTCAAGTGGTAGAGCGCTAGCCTTGAGCTGAAGAGCTGAGGGACAGCGCCCAGGCCCAGAGTTCAGGCCCCATGACCAGAGCCCCCTTCCCCCCCCAAAAAAAAATAGATTACTTCAGTTGTGTGAGAGGCTTGGTCTTGGCTCAAATGATCTTGAACTAGGGGAGAAGCCAGCTCGTGACACTGGCGTGTGCACGAAAGTGCATGAGAGGGACGGGCAAGGTTTGCAGTGTGGGGTGCAGAGGGCTCCTCAGCTTTGACACTGAACCCCCTCCTCCCGGGCTTGCCCCCCCCTGCTCTCCGCAGATCTGCAATGGACTTGTGCAGACCACGGGCTGGCCCTCCGTGGTGACCTGTGTTGGGAACTGGTTCGGGAAGGGGAAGTGAGTACTGAGGGAGGAGCCGGGAGGGTGAGGTGGGGAGGGAGGGCTGCCGGTCCCCCGCCACCCTCTGGTGCATGTTCAAGGGAAAGGATGAGAAAATTCCCTTACTGTTATTTGCACGTGCGGAGATGAAGATATTTCCGTGGTTAAGGGGCATGACTGGTTTTCTCCTGGAGAAGGGCAGCTCGTGAATTGGCAGCCGTACTTATGCTTCGCATAATATAGATGAAGACAGAGAGGCCTCTGTAGCTCTTCTTGAACTGGTTTTGTGGGGGGAACAAAAGTTGCCTGCGAGGCAGATTTCTCATGCCTGGCATTGACCTCTGGGGTGCTATTAAATTCCTGTGTAGGGGGCGTATCACTCCCCATAGGGTATGTATATATCTGGCATCTTATCACTTGACACCAGTGACAAAACCTCCAGATGCTCCCAGATGTTGGCGGGGAGGGAGAGGGGCGGTGGGAGTGAATCATCCCCACAGTTGAGATCACATAGTAAAACAGGAGTGGGGCTCTGCACCCTCTGTGGGGATCGGTGGGGTACCCCGGGCCAGGCTGTCTCCTGCTTAACACCAGCCAAGGCACCACCTGGAGGCCGAGGGCACGGCTTTGGAGGTTGCAGTTGCCTTTGCTACCTGTTTCCCTCCCTTTCCTGCAGGCGCGGGTTCATCATGGGCATCTGGAACTCACACACGTCTGTGGGCAACATCCTGGGCTCGCTGATCGCTGGCGTCTGGGTGAACCACCAGTGGGGTCTGTCCTTCATCGTGCCGGGCATCATCACGGCCATCATGGGTGTCACCACCTTCCTCTTCCTCATTGAATGTGAGCACACCCCACCCTCCCCACGCCCACACCAGGGAGCCCCACTGGTCTGGTTTGAGGAGACAGCTGGACATTCATGGGGTTGAAAGGCCAGTTGTGCAACTCTGAGCCACAACAGTAGTATCTACAACCCCAGGATTTCAGAAGGTTTAAGGGGAAAATGTAAAGTACTTGGTCCAAAGCAGGTGATCTGAGATCTGTGAGCGGGGCCGGCGGGGCTGGAGGGCCGTGCAGAGCACCGCTGTCTTTCCCATTCTCTGAGACCTGTCTGTTGGCAAAACCAGGTTCTACCCTAGCCTCACACCAGATGGATGCTAGGGGTCAGGCCTCGCTCCCTGGTGCTGGCAGGTGTCAGGCTGGCTTCCTGCACCAGCTTAGGCCCAGTATAAAGTAAAAGCCTGGCTCGATGAGGTTTTCAGATGGGTTTTGTCCCCCACAGACCCAGAAGATGTGGACTGCACCCCTCCACAGCACCATGTAAGTGTGAGTCCTCCTATCTGTCCCTGCCTGCCTACTCCATCATAGGGAATAGACTTGTGGGGAGAGGAGGGGAGGGGAGAGCTGTATTCCTTGGGTTGGCTCACCCATAACCCAATGGGCCCGGAAGGTCAGTTGAGTGCGAGAGGAAGATGTGCGTGTATGTCTCGCTTTTGCCGTCCATCCTCCGGCTGGGGGAGGTGGTGCATGGTTGTGCTCACAGCGAAAGCTCCTCTCCTCTGCTTAGAGCGAACAAGACAAGGACCAGGACAATGCTGAGGATGCTGGGAACAGTCCCTATGGTCACAGAGACAGCAGCACAGAGACATCAGCCAGCTATTCCAAGGAGCCAGGCCCTGAGCCTGCTGCCATCAGCTTCCTGGGAGCCCTTAAGATTCCGGTGAGAAGCCCATAGATTAGAGGGAAGGGCAGGGCCCTCTAGATTTTCCCACTGGGTATCAGGAGATGGGAGTACTGTGCACGACATCCTGTTTGCACTCGTTCCATGGTCTGTCTGCCGCACTCCCCAGGGTGTGATCGAGTTCTCACTGTGTCTACTCTTTGCCAAGCTGGTCAGCTATACCTTCCTCTACTGGCTGCCCTTGTACATCTTCAATGTGGGTGAGTACACGAGAATAAGCAGCTCTGAGGAGGCCAAGGCCGCAGCTGGAGGGGGAGGACACCATGCTGGTGCTGACCGTGATTCCTGGACACCACAGGGGTTCTGTGGAGCTACTCAGTGGATTCGTTTAGTTACTTGTGTTAAGTGGGAAACTGAGTCCCATGCACTGCCCCTTACCTTCCTTGGGGCTGAGTTGGGCATTAGGAACCTAAAGCTCTGGTCGGCTGGCCTCCAGCTCTTTCTCTAGCCTGAGTGCATATTGTTTGGTTCAGAGGTAGGTAAAGGTGTTACAAAAGGATCTGCCTTGAGAACTCAGTTCCAGGCTGAGGAAGGGCCCGGAGCACCCCTGTGCTATGTAGTACTTGGCCTATGTGGAGCCTCGTGGTGACCACTGGTTGGGGGAGCTGGGACATACACAAGATCACTTTTTTTTTTTTGTCATGGTGCTTGAACTCTGGGCCTGAGTGCTGTCCCTTAGCTCTTCAGCTCAAGGTGAGTGCTCTACCACTTGAACCACAGCACCACTTCCAGTTTCTGGTGGTTATTTGTAGATAAGAATCTCACAGACTTTCCTGCCCAGGCTGGCTTTGAACCATGATCCTTAGATCTCAGCCTCTTGAGTAGCTAGGATTACAGGCATGAGCCACCAGCACCCAGCAACGAGATCATTTTTGTGGTTGATAAAGGCTGAAGTCCATTGGTCCTGGGTCTCTGCTTTTCCACAGGGAGGGTGAGTCTACTATGGAGCAGCCTGCTCCGCCTTCCCAACCCCAGTAGCCTCAGAGCCCCACCTCTCACTCACTCCCTCCTAGCCCTGCCTCACACGTGCTTGCTCTGGAAAGGAGTGGGAATTAGTCACAACCCGACCTGTAGCTGCAGCATGTCTGGGGCTGTATGTGACAGGCCCTGTGTGATTGAGTGCTGTAGACACTTGTGACCCTTTGTCTTGTGGCTGAATTCAGAGTATGAGTCAACCTTGCAGATGAAGCTACACAGTTAGACTTATAGATGTTCCCTTTTCTAAACTCAGCACTAGAGTCTGACCCAGAGTTTCCAACTTCCTGCTGGTTTCCTCCTGGCTCTGCATCAGCAGAGACCAAAGGCAGCCAGGCGGGCTAGCAGGTCAGGAGTAGAGCAGGGAAAGTGGCTGGATGGGCGGAGGCTCAGTGGAAGTGACTGTGCTCCAGGGGCAAGATGGCCCCGGAGGGCAGGAAGGCTTTCTGAAGGTCAAGACCACTCTGCAGGGGCAGTGGGCAGTACATACAAACTGACGCAGACCCACCATGTGGCCTTGACCAATGCCTTCAAGTCGACCCTCTGAGGAGGCCGTGCTGGGACCGATGCCCTGAAGGGCTTCTTCTGGATGTTCACTGAGTGTCTGTGTTTTTCCACAGCTCACTTCAGTGCCAAAGAGGCTGGAGACCTTTCCACGCTGTTTGACGTTGGTGGCATCATAGGTAAGGCCTGGCGGGCTGCTTCTCTTCCTTCTGTAGAAAGAAATAAACTGTTCAGCAGGTTATAACCTCAGCAGTGGCCCCCTGAGAAAGAGCTCCTGGTGTACACTCACTTCTGCACCTGCTTGGTGCAGGCCTAAGAAAGATGGCCCTCTTGTTTGGTTCCCTGTAGTGAGGGTTGCAGGAGAGGCTAAAAAGGGGAAGGTCTTCCCAAGGCCAGGCCTATACTGGGCAGCAGGCGAGGGGATGGAGGGGCGATCCTGTCTGCGAAGTGTGTGATACGTACGTGTTCCAGGCGGCATCATGGCGGGGCTCATTTCTGACTACACCAACGGCAGGGCCACCACTTGCTGCATCATGCTGATCCTGGCCGCCCCCATGGTACGTATGAACTCAGTGCAAAGCGCGCGTGCTCTGAGAGCTGTGTACCCTTCTCTGTGTTGTGCATGCTGCTGTCTCTATACATGTGCACACACACCCTTGTGTGCACCTTGGTTGAGTAGTGAAAGTCAGCAGAAGGTTAGGCCTAAGAAATCTGGGAAAGGGATTAAGCTTATTTGGCCTTGGAGGAGAAGAGGAAGAGCACAAAAAGGGAAAGAAACTGAGGTTAGATAGGAGAGATTTCTTGGGGATAGGGAAATAACAGATGACCACAGTTTGGACTTCTACCTGCGGTACACTTAAATACCTGAAGGCTCGGTCTGTGAGGCTGGAGGAATAAAGTGATTTGTGAGCTTCCAGATCTGGCGGAGACAGTTTCAGACATGGGGGCTCCAGACCAGCCAGGTTTGGAAAGTGGGCCACGACTTCATCTCTCCTTCCTCCTCTCACAGATGTTCCTGTACAATTACATAGGCCAGAATGGGATTACTAGCTCCATAGGTGAGGATGGGTGCAGGTGCTGAGGTGGCTGTGGGAGATGAGGGGGCGTGGCCTGGGCTGGGAGGGGCCTTTCCTCTCTAATGGTGCTGTCTCTGCCTTTGCCCAGTGATGCTCATTATCTGTGGGATCCTGGTCAACGGTCCGTATGCACTCATCACTACAGCGGTTTCCGCCGACTTGGTAAGTTGGCCACCCCAGGGTGTCTGGGACACTCTGGGAGCATAGTCAGGACCTTTTGTCTCCAGCTTCACTTCACTGGATCCCTTTCTCCTCTCTTGTCCTCTAGGGATAAGACCCTCAAAACCCTTGAGCACCCTCTCCCTCTCCCCCGACCCCTCAGTGCCACTCTCCATGCACAAGTCTGCCCTCCCCCAGTCCTGGCGCTGCTCAGCTCAGGTGCGCGCTCTGCTCTCCCCCACAGGGTACTCACAAGAGCCTCAAGGGCAACGCCAAAGCCCTCTCCACCGTCACAGCCATCATCGACGGCACCGGCTCCATAGGTCTGTGGTTCTCATCTTGGCTGTTGCCAGCTGGAGTCGAGCCTGGTCTTGGGCAGGCCTCTGGGTGCCCAAGGTGAACAGGTCCCCCTCTGATGACGTTGCGTTTTCTACAGGCGCGGCGCTGGGGCCTCTGCTGGCTGGGCTCATTTCTCCCACGGGCTGGAACAACGTGTTCTATATGCTCATCTCTGCTGACATCCTGGCTTGCTTGGTAAGAGTTCTTGGGGTATCCATGTAGGTGCTGCGGGGGGGCTCTGTCTCTGCAAGCTGGAACCAAATGTTTCAAAGCATCAGGGTTTTTGGAACAGCTGCTCTTTGCTCGGAATGACTGCTTCCCAGGGTTGACCCTTTTCTCTGCATTGGGCTCCTGCAGCTCCTCTGCCGGCTGGTGTATAAAGAGATCGTGGCCTGGAAGGCAGCCCTGGGCAGAAGCAGAGGGTAAGTCCACCAGCTCTGCAGGTCCCACCTCTCCCCAACTCACTTCGTTTAGGAAGCCATCCAATGCTCCAGTCTAAGGCTGGTCCAGCCCTGACCCGTGGGGCTGTGGAAGCAACCCTCTCTCCTAATGTGAGCTGTGGACCTCCACCCTCCCCGCCCCAGCCCTGCTAACCTTCCTCTGTTGTCCTCATGTGTCTCCATAGCTCTAGTCTGGCCCTAACCCACCCGTGATAGTATTTTCCTCAAGTCCCATGACCTTTGTGAGTATTGTCGTGAAGTCTGTGGGCTGCATGCAAATCTTCTCCTCCATGGTGTGATTTTGTTTTCCAACTTTCTCTGTTTTCTTGGGAGCCAGGTCTTGGAGACTCGACTTGGGCAGAGCATAGTGCTTGGGCAGTGCTTCCCAAGGGGTTGGAGGTGGCAGCCTCTTTCCTGAGGGACAGCAGAATGGCTTTGGCCATGCCTGTAGGGCAGAGGAGGCAGACCAAGGGAACCATTTTCCCTCTGAACTCAGGCCCAGCTGCAAATGTCTCCTGAAGGTCAGAAACCAAGGCGTTCTGGCTCCTCTGCCCTTTCGTGTTGGGTGGCGGGCAGGGGGTGGGGATGGGAATCAGCCAGCAATTAGAGCTTCTGAAAAATCTGAATCAAGGTGGCTAGCCTGGTGTGCTGTCTGCCTGGTGTTTGGCGGTGGTGGCTATGGAGGTGGTAAGAGGTTTAGGAGCTGAGGCTGTCCGCTGGGGCCAGGGCTGGGCAACTCCCTGGACCCTTTCCCAGCTCTCCTCCTGAGCAGGAGCCTTACTGTTAATGAGGAGCTGGCTGGAGCCTGGACCTGAGCTGGATGGCAAAAGTGAGGAAGAACCTTCTGGGTTCACAGAAACACTTCCATTTTAGGAAAAGTGTCACAAAGAGGGGGAAAAAAAAGCATTTGCAGTATCTCACCTGCCTTACCCTACTATGGAGTTGGGGGTGAGGGGTTGATGGCAGGATTTAGCTACTTCTGTCTGGATTCTCCCAGCCAGGGTTGAGAGGAGACTGACAGAGGAAGAAAATACAGGGAAAAGAACAAGTACTTAGTGAGCGCACCTTTCTTTTGGTCACCCTGAGAGGCAGGCACTCATGTAGAGAGGCTGTGGGGCACCTGTGGGGCTGTTGCTTTTCCGGGCACTGCTGCCATCCCAAGTCAGTCCTGCGTGAAAAGCCTGTGGAAGGTGTGAACAGACTTAGTAGAGTAGAGCTGTCACCGGGCTGGGCATTGGGAATGGGATTCCTGGACAATCCTGGCCTCTCTGCTCACTCAGTTCTAAGACCTGGGCACACCCTAGAGTCTCGTGCTCATGCATAGACGGGCTGAGTCACAGCACCCTCTGAAGCTAAGGTGAGCTGGGACATGGATGCTGCTTTGTAAAGCTGTGAAACATGGCGGAAACACGGCGTTCTTCATGTTAATCTGCCTTGCTGGTCCCTGTCCAGGAGGTAAAGGAAGCCCTAATTACAGAGAGCTGAAAGACAGGAGCTTGTTGTCTAACATTTGCTCTCTCCTTTTCATGTAGGTATAAAGAAATATGAGGACTTGATTGGAAGAGAAGCATGGAGGGTCCCCCCTGGGTCCCCAAAGTGCTTTCTAAGGGCAAGGCAATGGAAACTTCCACTGACAGCTGAGGCAAAGCCTTCTGATCCAACACCAACCAGCCCAGCCCAGCCCAACTCACTGAGCTGTTCAGGGTACAGAAGATTCTCCATGGGAAAAGACCAGACATGAAAAACTGCAAGACTGAGGGCCTGCAGTCCGGGAGCTGCCAGCAGCAGGGATGGGGACGAGGGCAGAAACTCATACTCCTGCTTGTTCAGACTCTAAGGAGGATCGAGGCTTGGCAAGGTTACATCTTTCTTTCCCTTGTTGAGTTTTTCACTTCTGCAGTCAGTTATACTAGCAGGGGATATTTTACTTGTCTCTAAGGTACCTGGCCTCAGTTTTCTCTGTGTTTTTCCCAAGTTGGAGACTCCTCTACCTTCCCATTTGCTCGTTACTAAAACTCCCTTAGCCACTTTGAAACAGGATTGCTGCTCTTTTAGGCCAAGACTAGGGTGGGGCAAAGGAACTGCATCAGGCACAGAATGTAAGGTGCACTCTCTTGGGCTCGTGTGAGTGCTCCCTGACTGGAATCCTCCTTGCCCCACCCTGGTCCTTAACCACCTGATGTTTCAGTGGCCATGATACCAAGTCAGTGCTGGACGGACTGGGCTGGGGGTGGGGGAGGGTGGCTGAAAACACCAGTGTATGTGTACCAACGATGACTGGGTTCCTACTGCATGCCAGCTCTACTGTAGGAATGGACAATGGACAGAATACAGAAGGACTTACACCCTGACCTGAGCACAGGTGCCAAGGTGATGAGACCAGCAGCAATCAGAGTGCTTCCTGGTTCTCTGGCGTAGCTGCTGAGATGCAGTTGCTCAGAGCCCTCTGCAGCCTGCCCCGCACGCAGGGTTCTGGTGGTGTGTACTCCTCTACCCCAAGTCCCGTTATGACACACCAGACTCCTGGCATTTCTGCCTGACCTCCAGAGCTGCCCATCAGCACCAATACAGATTTTACTTGCCAATTGTGCCTGTGCTCATCTTTGGTAGGGCCTGGTATGGGGTATGGAAGCCCAGGTCGCATGGTTGGTGTGCTGGGGCCCACGACAAGTGGCATCCCAAAGGCCATGATCATGGCATCGGTGACATGGGGAGTACAACCTACATCCAAAATGTCACCACTGCATTTACTGCAGTGGAACAGCTAAGGAAGATGCCCCACGGCTCGAAAGCGGCAGTCTGTCAGCGACCTCTGTGTCTTCAGAAGCCTTAGGAGCAGGAGCTATGTTACACAGTACGATGCTCAGCATTCACCAATCTCACTTAAGACCAGATAGATTTATGTGACATCATTACTTAAGGGGAAACAGCATTGCTTCTCTTAGCCACTAGGTGGCAACACAATCCCGTGGTACACCACCATGTGGGCCTGCAGTGTTGTCCTGCTTCTAGAAAGGGAGACAGGAATCTAAGTTCCCATACTCACTGTCTTCCCTGCTGCTGCTGCAAATGGATAGAGATCCTTGCCTTCATTCCCAGTTTCATTCTCGAGAACCTTACGCCAGTTTCTTCAAGTTGAACACGGCACATTTCCTGCCTCAGAATTGGAGAGGACAAAAATAAGTATTAAACATGCTCCCTGCCCTTGTCTCCTTGAGTGATATGATATAGGGAATATAAAAATACAAGAAAAACTATACAAGAAAAAAAATCCATGGAGATAAGAGACTTCTTTAGCCACAAAGGGAAAAGGAAGAAGCAATGTGAACCGATGATGAAGGAAGAATTCACAGAAGCGGGGTGAGGCAGAAAGTTAACACAACCAACTCAAGCCCTCCCAAGTCAGGAGCATTAGGGACTATCACGTGTTCTATTATCAGTAGGTAAGTGTGGCATTACATGCAAAAGATGTATGGGAGTTCAGAGCCTGGTTTGGGCTATCAGTGGGGGATTTGAGAAAACGCCGAAGGCTGAAGGGTGATCTGCCCCTCTGCAGCACCTTCCAGTGCCAGGTTCCAGACCCTGTACAGCTCTGGGCACTGACTGCTCACTGGAGACCTGGTACCTGCCTTCTCTCTGGGCCTCTGCACTCACACGGGGCTAATGCAGGAGCATTACGTTAATTAGTTATTCATTTAATTTAACTTCACATTTGGTCTCAATTAAGCTTAAAATGTTCTTCCTTATAGATGCTACAATAGCACTTGTAATTAAAAAGCAATAACTCTTTGCGTTTCTTCTTTAGAGATCCATTGGGAGGTTGGGCTAGTGTGGGAGGAGGAAGGGAAAAAAAAGGAAAGGGAAAGAAAGCTTAGCACTATGAGGAAGGAACTCAACTCATGGAGGTTCAGGGTAGGGATGGGGACAGTTGCTGCCTGGAGCGCTGAGAGGTGGACAAAGCAGCAGACCTTGTTCTTCACAAAGCTGTGGGAGCAAGGAGAGGGTGGATGAAGGGTAGAAGGAGGCAGTCCTCATAGCTGGAACGTGGGCTATACATTCTATAACAGGAACAATGCCTTCCCAAAGATCTCCACATCCTAATTCCCCAAACAGTAAAAGGTCACAGTACAATGAAATACAGCTTTGGAGATGTGATTAAAGAACCCAAGATGGAGAGGTGATCCTGGCTTGTCAGGTGGGCCTGATAGCTAACCACAGGCTCCTTAGAAATCACTGAGGGGCTTGCCAGCACTGGTGGCTCACACTTGTAATCCTAGCTACTCATGAGGCTGAGATCTGAAGATTACAGATTGAAGCCAGATTAGGCAGGAAAGTCTGTGAGACTCTTATCTCCAATGAACCACCAGAAAACCAGAAATGGTGCTATGGCTCAAAGTGGTAGACCTTCAGCAAAAAGAGCTCAGAGACGGTGCCCAGGCCCTGAGTTCAAGCCCTATTACTGACAAAAACAAAAACAAAAACAAAAACGAAATCAGTGAGGCAGGAGGGGGAGAGTTTGGAAGTTAGTGTTATCCCAATACCTTTGAAAATACAGAAAGAGTCAGAGTCCACCTACCAGAGAATATGGGTGACTTCTAGAAGCTGGAAAAGCAAGCGTTCTACCACTTGACCCATGACTGCAGCCCCCTCATACTCCTTCCCATTTTTTGACCTCCAGAACTGTAAGGTTTATATTGTTCTAAACGACTTTATATTTGTGGTAATCTCTTCCAGCAGCAATAGGAAATATACATACCCAATGTAAAAGTGGTACTCGATCAATTAAAAGACATAGAGGAGCATTGGAAAGTATACACAATCCCTTAAACTTAAAACAAGTAGGGGATGTCCATGTGGCACCATGTGGTACAGCTTCCTTTACATGCTTCTTGAAAACTGTATCAGCTAGGGGTTGCACCATCTAGTATGTCTACGCCAGGGAAAAGCCTCAGCTCACTAGAACAGAGCCCTGCCCCAACCCCAGGGTTGATCAGTAAAGTTGTCATAGGAACCTTTTAACTGCTTTGCCCAAGACCTGAACCCGATTCCTAAGATTCTGGGTGATTAATAAAAAGTAGCTGATTCTCCAAGTGAACAACCTGGTTTCCCCATCTCCATTTTTCCTTATGGAACAGCACAGTGAAATATAAAGGAGTTAAGAGCTTAAACACTGAACTTCAAATCCTGACCCCCGCCTGCCCCTTACTGAGTGATCTCAAGCCAACCACCTTGGCAGGCTGTGCCTGTTCCGGTCTGTGAAATGGGGACATCAAGATAATCTACTTCATAGGGCCTCTGTATGATAACATGAGTCAATACTTACATTAAAAAAAATGAACATTGAAAAAATGGCACATTCATTAAATATAATACAAATTGTGATTTAAGCAATGTGAAGTGCATTTATTTCCAAGTTTTGTGGGTGGACCTAGAGATTAAAAGTTGAACTCTATGAACCATAAGCTCCTTTCCAAGCCTGAGTCTTTCTGCCCCCTTGAGGATAATCAGCACTTCTCCAGATTTGTTTCTATAGTTCTGAGTCCACATCTGGAAATTTGTTTCTGCATAACAACAGCCAAATACTTGTAGCCAAGGAGTTGAAACAAAATCTTTTGTTATTTGTCCTAGAATGTTAATTAGAGTTCTTCTCATGTTAATTAGAACTTTTACCTTTTGGGATAAGTTAGGGAATCAGAGGGTACAAATAGCTAAAATACATTGATATCTACTGTGAAAAACAGGAGTGGTCTGAAAGCCAACATGATCTTTAAAATAAGAAATGAGATGTTCAGAATACATTGGGAGGCGGGGCTAGGTGTCCTGAAGAACAATGAGAAATGGTAGTATTAGAATAAAAAATTTTTAAGGCAACTGGTATACCTTCATCCAAAGATGAAGTTGGGAAGACAACATGGACCTTTCAGCCAGTGTTTTAACTGGCTCACGCCACAGCAGGCACACAATCAATGTTGAATGAACAGCTATGTGCAATTCTTCTAGTTCATGTATGCACATGTAAAAACCTGCATAAAAAAGGCTAGTTTTAATTCTTTTTACTTGACTGATTGACTGACACTAGGGTTTGAACTCAGGGCCTTGTGCTTGCTAGGCAAGTCTACCATTTGAACTACAGCCTCCTTACTGATGTGAGAAGTTTTAAAAACATATACATATATAAAAAATTACCCAGTGTGCCGGGCGCTCGTGGCTCATGCCTGTAATCCTACTTACTCAGCAAACTGAGATCTGAAGATCACGGTTCAAAGCCAGCCTGGGCAGGAAAGTCCATGAGACTCTTATCTCCAATAAACCACTGGAAAACCAGAAGTGGTGCTGTGGCTCAAGTGGTAGAGTACTCTCCTTGAGCTGAAGAGTTGAGGGACAGCGCCCATGCCCAGAGTTCAAGCCCCACGACCAACAACAACAACAAAAAAAGTCATGAAATAGCCCAATTTCTCATATAAAAGCCTGATTTTGCTGTCCCTCCTCAACTTCTAAAGTCTCTGGACAATAGGTCTCTGATAGGAACAGAGTGGTACCATCTACCTTAAGAAACTCACTGGAGAAGAGCTAAATGGAACACTAAGATGATTTCTGCTGGTATTGGAGGGCCAACCTCTGAGCCATCTCCAAGAAAGCCTGAGAGTCAGGAATGCCCTATCAAACAGCCACAGCTGTGCCCCATGCTGAACCCTCTGAAATTCACTGGCTCAGTTGCTGGAGACATTTGGAAGAAAAAAAAAGATGGGGTGATGGTCAGGAAGCTTTCTCAGCCAGGCTCTGGCAAGAAGGGTGCAAATGGCAGTTGTGAGGAGACAATGCTCTACGTGGGCTGGCTCAAGTTCACTGCACAGAGGCTCATGGGCACCTAGAAGCTTCAGTGTGGTGTGCAAAGAAACTCGAGAGCGTAAGCAGCCTACCCATTCCAGCAGCGGCTCTGCATGCTCCCTTTCCTCCCATCTGTTTGGAAGGGATTTTTCTTCTTCTTTTTTATTTTTTTACCCTAAGACTCTAGGCCAGACTTAAGAAATTATTTCCTTTGAACCTTTCTAAAGAAGCTTTATCTGCAAAGCTTTTCCTAACTGAGGAAGATAATGAAGGGGGCAGTTTCAGAGGGGGGCAACTTCTCCTGGCACTCACCAGAGACCAATGACTTTCAAATAGTCAGTTAGGCCTGAGATCCCCCTGAGGAGGCAGGAGAGGGTTCTTCTCCGGCATCCAGGACAGAAAGTAGAGAAATGACTCTGACCCCCTTCACGTTTTCAAGTTCCAGAACTCAGTGGTTTTCTTCCAGTTTGAGATAGGCCCTGGCATCTGCGACACTTAGATTTGCCAGCTGTGTGAATCTCGGGTAAGTCAGTGAACCTCCTTAAGTCTCCATTTGTTTCTACTTTAAAGTCGGGCTGATAATGACTATTATAAAAATTAAGCAAACTTCAAGGGAATTAGCATGCTACTGGCATACAGAACAAATTTAATCGATCTTCCCAATTTGTTCTCATGGTTGTTAACTTAAAGCAAGACTCCTTAGCTTACAGCTTTAGGTGCTCAGGAGGACATCTCCAAAGCAGAGGTCAGAGCAGCACCCTTCTAATGACAAATCTTGCTTGGTCTGGGAGATGACTCAGGGGTCAAGTTATAGTTTCCTGTTGAATGTACATGCCTTACTGGGCTTAGAGAAGGGCTACTAAAGGTGGAAAGAAAAAGCTCACCTTGGTGACACAGGGCTGTAATCCCAACATTCAGGAGGCTAAGGCAGAAGAATGAAGGGTTTTGTGGCCGGCCTGAGCAACACAGTGAAAATGTCACAAAATTAAACCAAAAATGCAATAAAACACCAACAAAAATGGATCAAACCTAAAATGGCTTTTTATGGTAATTAAATGAGGTACACAGAGGTCATTAGATCTTGGAAGAAAAATAATCCAGAGATCCATGGTGAAAGACAATCAACATTCTATATCTTTTTCCTAATCACCAAGTAAACTTGAAAAAAATACAAGCTTCCAGAAAGCTGTGCCTAAGAGTTTAAAGTCCAAGTCAGACCACTGGTGGTTGTTTACTGATTTTATAGTGTTTTGTGGAACTATCTGCATAAGTGATCAATAACCAACATCTAAACATGTCTTCCAAATTAAAACATCCTTCTTGACTTAAGTGTATTTTCTTTTTAGGTGACTGCAATCTTAGAATGAAGAATTCTACAAACTACCAAAAAATATCAGGATCTTTTATTGGACAACAGAAGAAAATTTTTTTTCCCAAAATCTACTACTAACAATTTGATTGAAAGTGTACTCTAAGCAGATCATCGTAACCATTTCCCTTTCAAAACAGATGGAAACCCTGAAGTACATGGTCTAAGAAGTCAGCTGAGATTCCATGGCCTCGGAGTCAATTTTGCAATTTGTTTCTGGAAGCCAGAACTCAAGACAGTTTTGTCTTAGTGGTAAGTGGATATTCCTTTGGTCAGAAGATATGAAAACTGCCCCTTTTTCAGGATGACATCAAAAAGAAGGACAGGAGAAGAGTCTTGGTTTCCTCAGAAATGATCATCAGGACCGCAGTGGTTTGGCATAGATTGGCTCCAGCACATGGTGGGTTAGAACCAAGGAGAGGCCTCCAAGAAAGATGACACTGAGCAGAGTAAGCAGCACATAGCGGCCGATGAAAAAGGTATCCACAATCTAGAGGAAGAGAGCAAGCATCAAATGAAATCACAGCCACTCCAGCAACCTGCCTGTGCTAATCTGAAATCTATGATGAACACACCTAATCTGTGATGAAATATGTTTATTTGAGCATATGTGTATCTTTCCATAGCATCTTGCCTTGGGTACCCTTTGTATATATATATGAGTAAAAGAGTCTTTTTCTTAAATCCCCAAGTTGGAGACAGAAGGTTAAAAAAAAAAAAGGATGAATAAGGTACAGGAACAAATGGCTCAATTTAGAAGATACATAAATGTTTTGGAGGACTTTCTGTTCTGAAATCAGTTATCTGAAAGAGTTAGAAGAAACTAGGCTTATCCTAGAATGAATTATTTGTGTTAGCATTTTCATCATTGCCAGTTGCTCCTAGCTACTCAGTAGGCTGAGATCTGAGGAGCACAGCTGGAAGTCAGGAAAGACTTTTTATCTCCAATTAACTACCAAAAGAAGCTGGCAATAGAGCCACAGCTCTATCAAGTAGTAGAGTGCTAGCCTTGAGCACAAAAGCTCAGGGTTGGTGCCTAGGATCTGAGTCCAAGCTCCAGGATAGGCACCAAAAAGACCCCCAAACAACAATTTTCATTATAGAGGATTTTAATGACACTAAAATATAACAGGATGCAAGCTGGGTCCCAGTGGTTCACGAACTACTTAGAAGGCTGAGATTTGAAGATCATGGTTTAAAGCCAGCTGGGTGGGAAAGTAAGACTTTTATCCCCAATTAACCGCCAAAAAGCCTGAAATGGAGCTGTGGTAGAGTACCAGCTTTGAGTGAAAAAGCTAAGGGACAGTGCCCAGGCTCTGATTTCAAGACCTAATACCAACATGCACATGTACATACACACACGCATACACACACACACACACACACACACACACACACACACACACACACACACACACACATACATGCACACATGCACGCACGCCCACACACACACTTTTTTTTTTTCTGGCCAGTCATGGGGCTTGAACTCAGAAACTGGGCACTGTCCTTAAGCTTCTTTTGCTCAAGACTAGCACTCTACTACTTGAGCCACAGTGCCACTCCTGGCTTCTTCTGTTTATGTGGTACTGAGGAATCGAACCCAGGGCTTCATGAATGCTAGGCAAGCACTCTACCACTGAGTCACCTTCCCAACCCCTGCACCCCCCTACCCCAACACATTTCTATGTATCTAAGACCAAACCTTAAAAATCATCAAGCCAGGCTGGGCACCAGTGGCTCACGCCTGTAATCCTAACTACTCAGGAGTCTGAGATCTGAGGATCATGGTTCAAAGCCAGCCCAGGCAGGAAAGGGCATGAGACTCTTCAATAAACCACCAGAAAACCAGAAGTGGTGCTGTGGCTCAAGTGGCAGAGCACTCGCCTTGAGTTGAAGAGCTGAGTTCAAGCCCCAGAGTTCAAGCCCTGTGACCAACCAAAAAAAAAAAAAAATCGTCAAGCCACTACCATTCAGAAAGGTTCATTTTCAAAACAAGAATGTGTTTCTTCAAAGCTTTCATCGAAAGAGTTCTGAACCCTAATGTTCGTTACCCAGCATACCAAGGGAGAGGGAAAATGGAAACTTGCCCGAGATACTACAATGTGAATAGCACAAGTAGCTTGTCTCAAATCATGTAGCTGACTGCCTGGTAACCAGTCAAAACTGATACCATAGTTCTGTTAGTCTTCACTGACAGAAAGCTGTAACTGGTGTTAAGTGGGTTCTTCCCACTTGTATGCTGTTTACTGCCAGAAATCTATTCCCCACAGAGCCAAACAGTGGTACTCAACATTGGGCAGGTAAAAGCAATTTAATGTATAGACCTAATGGAGCAGCAAAAAACCTCGAGTAACTTCACAGAAGCCTTGAAAACCCACATATGTAAGAGAGAATCCAAAATACTTAACTAACTCTGATAGAATAATGGCCCACAGATGTCCACAACTTAATCCCTAGGAAGTATGTTAAATTGCATGGCAAAGGAGACTTAAGGTTGCTAATCAGCTGACTTTACATAGGGACATTAGCCTGGATTACCCAGTGTAATCACAAAAGTGCTCTTTAAGAGAGGCAGAAAAGAGGGTCAGTATCCAAGAGATGTTAGGTGCCGACTTTGAAGATGAGGAGGGAGGCTGCAGGCCAAGGACTGAGGGCATCCTGGACAGCTGGAGAAGGTGAGGAAATGGGTCTCCTCTAGAGCCACCAGCAAGGAATACAGCCATGCCGACCCCTGGGTTTTAGGCCAGTGAGATTGATGAGGGACTTTATAACTTACAGAACTATAAGATAGTAAGTTTGTGTGGGAGCCACTACATTTGCAGTCATGCATTATAGCAGCATTAGAAAAATACAGTGTCGATACAAAAAGTATCTGTCAAATCCAGGGACTCAAATGATCGGTGAAATCCAAAGACGCCAAAAAGGAGGCAGCTGCAGACACCCCATCTGCTCCAGAGATTACCCCAACAGTCAACTTACAATAAAGGTCAGTTTGATAAAACAACTTTAACATAACTTTGACCTTGGCTCTGGTACTGAACAAGTCTCTAGTGGGCTACATGTTTGCTCGTTCGACTGTTTCACTTTTTAATTAGCCAATTAGCAGGCCTTGGGTGCAGAAGGCCCAGCCCATGTATTATTGATACAGTATTGAGCCAGACTGCTGCAGGGGCCAGCTCTCAAATCCTGAAAATGAGAACTCCAATTCTGCTGGCCATGCTGACAAACAGATTTTGCTTAAACACCATTCTCTCCTGAGTCTGAAACTCCTATGACAGAAACGGACTGATTGTGAAACAGGGTTTTTGCTCCATGCCTTCTTCCAGTAGTCACACCTGCAGTAATCTAGAAATCTCCAGCCTCCATCATTCTTGCCCCTTTAAAGAGTATCAGGGTGGGCACTCACCCTTAACTCTATACATGGGACCCATACATTCACAGTGGTTGTCAAATGTGAACAAAAAAGCAGGCATCTATGGAAGTGATTTCATGAATTTGTAAGGTAAGTCTAGGTTTCCTTCAAGTTTTCTGAATTAATTTCCTTCCTTTTGCCATGGTTAGTTCTAGGTAGAGTGGGAAGTGTGTATCCATTTTAGTTCAAAAGGTCTTAAATTTGTGGACTGTTATCTATCAAATTAATAATCTATCTACCAAATTAATAAAGCAAAAGTTCTTTTTTTTTTTTTTTTTTGGTCCGGTCGTGGGGCCTGAACTCTGGATCTGGGCGCTGTCCCTCAGCTCTTCAGCTCAAGGCTAGCGCTCTACCACTTGAGCCATAGTGCCACTTCCAGCTTTTACTGCTTATGTGATGCTGAGGAATCGAACCCAGGGCCTGAGGCATGCAAGGCAAGCGCTCTACCACTGAGCCACCTTCCCAGCCCAAAGCAAAAGTTCTGTAGACTCACCCTGATACTCAGTTGAGGCACCAGCAATATGGATTTTAAAGACAGATCTCAGGTCAAGTCCTTGCTATGTCTCTTCCTGTGTATGATCTTGAGCAAATTAGCTTAATCTCTTACAGCTTCCGTATCCTCACATATAAAATGGGTTCATACACTACTTAGAGCTGTCCTGAAGTTTAAATGAGGTAATGCACACATGTCTAGCACAGCAGTAATCTTTTATCATCACTATATAACTTTATCAACCCTTTATTATCACTACCACTTAAAAATCAAAGTAGACACAGAATTGGAAGACAAAGGGCGAACAAACAGCAGTGGTACTCACCAGACACTATGTTGAAAATGAACTATACAGCTTATGGGTGGGGACAGGAGGGAAAAACTGGGAGAGAGTGACACAAGAGGTGACACTGACCAAAAAGGAATGCGCTCTACCTAACTTACATAACTGTAACCCTTCGGTGCATCACCTTAACAATAGCAATTTAAAAATGGGGGATAAAAGTGTAGGTAGAAAGGGAGAAGGCTACTAGACGGAATAATGGCCAAAGGCAAATGATCAAAATCCTATGGTTGTGACAGCAATCATGGTAAGGCATGAGTGGCATCTCCAGAGAAGGACACGATGACAGAGAGCTATCTTTTTTTTTTTTTTTTTTTGTCGGTCGTGGGGCTTGAACTCTGGGCCTCGGCGCTGTCCCTCAGTTCTTCAGCTCAAGGCTAGCACCCTACCACTTGAGCCACAGCGCCACTTCTGGCTTTTTTCTGCTTATGTGGTGCTGAGGAATCGAACCCAGGGCCTCATGCATGCAAGGCAAGGGCTCTACCACTGAGCCACCTTCCCAGCCCCAGAGATCTCTTTTCAAGCTGGGCATTGATGACTCATAATTGTAATCCTAGCTACTCTGGAGACAGACCTGAGGATAGAGGTTTGAAACCAGTCCACACAGACAGATCTGAGAGATTATCTCCAACTAAACAGTAAAAAAGCAGGAAGAAGAGATACAGCTCAAGTAGTAAAGTGCCAACCCTGAGCAAAAAATGCCTTGAGTACAAGGCCCTGAAAATTCCAGCTATAGTACCAACATGTGCATGCACACACGTGTGTGTATACACATGGGCGCGCGCGCACACACACACAAAATCTACTTTCAGAGGTGTCAGCTGGCAGATGTGGTCCCAGGAATGAGGACCAGAGGAATCATTACTAGTGAGTTCAACTGCATCTTTACCTTCTGCTTCTCATAGTAATGCTACTCGCTCCCCACTGCTCTTCTCTGTGGAGATACTTCTCTCCACATCACAAGTAGAAAAAGTCTACCACAGGGAGAAAGTCACATGGCTCAGTACCTGAGAGCACATAAATTTTGGCCTTTAATCTGAGGTTTTGAGCCGAGGCTACCAGGATGGCAATGCTTCACTTCTCGGCAGGCCTGTGCCTATCCATTCCTCACTCAGTTTCCCTTGCTTGGTCGTCATAATAGGTAGGAGGTAGTCTTTCAACACTGTCATGAAGTTTAAGTTGAAGACAAGACCAACTCAGACCGTGTATTGCAAGTGGGGCCAGAAGATCGTGGGATTTAAAATTCCCTCTGAAAGCGGGAGAAAATGAGGAAGCAGGGGTAATTGTTCAATAAGATATGCACATACCATACATATGTAGCCGTAATCCCCCTGTTCATCACCTTTACAATAAATAATAAAAATAAAAAAATAAGCTGGGTGCCAGTGGCTCACACCTGTAATCCTAGTTACTCAGGAGGCTGAGATCTGAAGATAGCAGTTCAAAGCCAGCCCAGGCAGCAAAGTCTCCAATTAACCACCAGAAAATCAGAAGTGGCTCTGTGGCTCAAAGTGGTATAGCACTAGCCTTGAGCTGAAGAGCTCAGGGACAGCGCCCAAGCCCAGATTTCAAGCCCCATTACCAACAATAAAATAAAATATAAAATTATCTCTGAGCTCCCCTACACATGTTTCAACAGTGCTGTGCTAACATATCAGGTGGCAGAGAAGGATGAAGGTTTGTATTAGGAGGCAAATGAAACCAATAGTTTTACCTTCATTTCAACTTCTGGGGCTGGGAGTTCAGTGGCTCGGGGGAAAAGCAATAGAACTGATGTGATGACCAGAGCACCAAGGAAGACAAAAATGATGGAGAACCTGGGGCAATGAGACAAAGTATTAAAAACTCAGCTTACAATTTCTCCCAACTAGTTGGGCCTGGCCTGGCTCTTCCCTGGGGGTGAACATGTTTCAGTCCCCTGACAATGTCCAGACACCTGTTATACACAAGGCCTTTCTTCCTAGAGATACCATCTTGGGCGTGTTCCTGTTATTCCAAACTCCTAATAATGAGAACTCAGAGTTTTCATCTGTGCTTCTGCCTAAAGTCATGTTCAAGGGAAAAAAAAACAACAACAAAATCAAGGCAACTCTATTCATATCCACTTTGGTTGCTTTTTGGCCAGAAAAATTAGCAAATTTGTAACTCTCTGCTCTTTACTGACAAGTCCTCTCCATAGTACAACTGTGGAGTGTTTGGGGGTCTGTTTATGATCTTAAAATCAAGTGCCTGGTATGGAGTGACAGTTCAACTCACCAAATGCTTCTTACTTTGCCTGGGCCTACGCCTAGAGCCCTAAGAGACTGGACCAAGCAACATGGCATAAATCACAACAATTAAGAAAAACTCCCATGTGCATCCCCCTGAGAAATTCAATAGGCAGCGAAAGCAGATTTTCTTGTCATCTCTTGTCTCTCCGCCATCTCCTCCACAGTAAGAACTGAAAAATATACTTCCTTTCTCCTCCCACCTCTGCCTCAGAGCATAAATAACACAGTTAGTGCTTATGATAAGAGGTTAAAATGCAACTCGTTCAAACTGCCAGTAATTACAAAAATGATCTTCTGAATTCTAAATGTTTAATGAGCATCAGCGATTTTGCCTCTAATTGCTTTTACCTAGGACTCCCAACTGGAAAGAATGCCTTACCTAGCTATCCCGGAGGCTCTGGATAACAGCGCACACAGCAGCAGCACCAGCACCCAGAGCAAGGCGAGGATGAACACGCCGGCACCCACTCCCAGCACTGTGCCAGCCATCGGGGATGGGAGGGAGGGGTCACACCAGCCCACGCCGTGGCTGGGCCTGACTGCACCTGCTCCTGGTGTTCTGACAAACACAGAAAGCCTGAACTCAATATGGGATGTGATGACTGGGATGTCGCTACAAGTCTCCAGGTCTTCCATTTGCTGGAGGTTGAGTCCCTGAGTAGAAGATAGAGGTGTAGAACCCAAAGCCTTTCTTTGACTGAGATTGCTCCCAGCTCTGCACACATCTTCCAAGTTTGCATTCTGAGCTGGAGTTTCTTCCCCCAACCCATAAAAGAAGGCTGAACCTCATTACAAAACCCTGGCCAGGACCAGTAGAAGGTACCAGGGCCTGGGAGCTCCAAGGCCAAACAGAAGTTGAAGTTTTGGTGAAATCCATGGTATGAACTTTGACTCACCAGGCACAAATCTCCACTCTGCTGTCCAGTTCTTAGTCACCAAAGGGAGGAAACTTCCGGCCCTTAAGAGAAGAGGAGCCGTCAATAATTGTGAACATTTACTATGTGCTAAGTACTTCACAGACCTATCTCATTTGATCATGGTTTTAGACTATGATTAACAGAGGAGGTATGTGCTATATAATTTCAAAGGAGTGTGGCTTAATCTTCTATCTCATGACTTCTCTATCTCATGAAATTCTCTTCTGTGTGTGTGTGTGTGTGTGTATACAAGATGGGGCTTGAATTCAGGGCTTGGGCTCTGTCTCTTAAATTTTCCACTCAAGGATGGCACTCTACCACTTGAGCCACAGCACTACTTCTGACTTTTTGGTGGTTCATTGGAGAAAAAGAGACCCAAGACTTTGCTGCCTGGGATGGCTTTGAACTGTGACCCTCATATCTCACCCCTTGAGGAGCTAGGATTACAGGCGTGAGCCACCAGCACCTGGGGTTTCTCACTGTTCTATATTTTTTTTGGTTGATCATGGGGCTTGAACTCTGGGCCTGGGCGCTGTCCCTCAGCTCTTCAGCTCAAGCCTAGTGCTCTACCACTTGAGCCACAGCATCACTTCTGGTTTTCTGGTGGTTTATTGGCAATCAGAGTCGCACAGACTTTCCTGCCCAAGCTGGCTTTGAACAGCAATCCTCAGATCTCAGCCTCCTGAGTAGCTAGGCTTACAGGTGTGAGCCACCAGCACTTAGCTTCTCAATGTTCTTGAGACCACAATTTGACAAGAAACGTATTGTTAGAACTGGGCCCTCCTGGAAAGGGGGTCAGTGCCACAAGTGCATGCTAGGCTGAGTTAGGGGTGGCCTGGCTCCTACCAGTTCCTTTTCCTTTTCTTTTTGATTGTCATGGGGTTTGAACTTGGGCCTGGGCACTGTCCCTGAGCTTTGAGCCACAGCTCTACTTCTGGTTTTCTGGTGGTTAATTGGAGCTAAGAGTCTCAGGGACTTTCCTGCCCAGGCTGACTTTGAATCATGATCCTCAGATCTCAGCCTCTTGAGTAGCTAGGATTACAGACATGAGCCATCAGCGCCGAACCTTCCCAGCCATTTCTATAGCCTCATTGGGGGAGCACTCTCCCCTTATTAAAGCCTCATGGGCTCATCTCAGTATCTTTACATGTCAGGCATTTTCCCTCTGTGTATTAGTATGTTGTGTCTTCTGCCTAAATTCAAGCCTTAATCCCAGCCACCTGCACGAGCAGTCTCTCATCATGTTTCCAATCCTCAGAGAAGAAATTCATTTCCTCACATCTTCTCCCATTGCCCACAGGTAACCTTCAAAAGTTCCTCTCCATCACTCTCTTTCTTCCAGAGCACTCTTCACCAGTTGTAGCTAACTCATTTTGTTTTTCCTTCCCAGTGCTGGGGATTGAATCCAGGGCCTCATGAATGCTATGCAAGTGCTACCACTGAGCTACCTTTTTATTCATTCACTTACTAGTTTATTTTCTGTCCCTTCAACCAACCTCAGGAAAGCAGAAACGTTGGATTTCTCATTCTGGTATTGTTAGTTCTTAGCACAGAGATTATAAACAAGAAGAATAAGCTTGCAAGAATCAAGTGTGGTCACACGAAGGTTTAGAAAGATGACTGTCGTCCTGGGCACAAATGGCTCAAGCCTGTAAGCCTAGCTACACAGGAGCCTGAGGTCTGAGGATCGTGGTTCAAATCTAGCCCAGGCACGAAAGTCTGAGAGACTCTTATCTCCAATTAACCACCAGAAAACCGGAAATGATGCTGTGGCTCAAGTGGTAGAGTACTAATCCTGAGCTGAAGAGCTCCGGGACAGCGTCCAGGCCCAGAGTTCAAGCCCCATGACCAACCAAAAAAAAAAGGAAGAAAGATGATTGTAACTTCTGGTCAATTTGCTGGGCAATGAAAGTTTTTATACAACAGCAAACACACAGTGACCTTCAGTAAAAAGCCAGGTGCTGGTGACTCACATCTATAATTGTAGCTACTCAGGAAGCTGAGATCTGAGCATCATGGTTCGAAGCTAGTCCATAAATGGAGCTGGAGTGGAGCTGTAGCTCAAGTGGTAGAGCACTAACCTTTGCGCACAAAAGCTCAGGGACAGTACCCAGGCCCTGAGTTCAAGCCCCAGGACCATCACAAAAAAAAAAAAAAAAAGAGGAAGGACTAAAATATTACTCAGTATTACATGCAAGATGGGAAACAGTTCAAAGTTAAAGCAGACTGACTCTAATTTCCCCAGGAGGAGGGAAATTAGAGTAACTGTCAATGATAACCTGTAGGTTTTATTAAACGAAGTATACATGTTATAGCATATCTATATCTATATAGAGGAAGCCAGGCACGAGGGGCTCACATCTACAATCCTAGCTTCTTGAGAGGCTGAGATCAGAAGAGTTGTGGTTCCAGGCTGGTCCAGGCAAAAACAACAACAAAAAACTCCATTTCAAAAGAAGGTGAACATGGCAGTATGTACCTTTCATTGTAGCTATAATAGGAAGCCTAAATAGGTGGGTTGTTTCCTGTCAGGCTCATTCTTAGGCAGGAAAAGGGATCCTATCTCAAAAGTAATCAGTGCTTTTTGTACTTTTTTAAGGCCAGAGGTGTAGCTTAGTGGTAGAGTAACTGCCTAGCAAGTGCAAAGCCCTGAGTTCAAACCTCAAGTAATACCAATAATAATAATGATGATGATGAATATAAATGCCATACAACAGAAATAAAATAACATTCACATGAATAGAATGAAAAAAGTAAGAAAAGAAACAAGAGGGGTGATGGTGGGTAAACAAAGCCAGGAAAATAAAAATATAGAAGACTGTAAATATAAGCACAAATACAACAATCATAGTAAATGCAAACAGATCACACATGATTATTCAAAGATTCTCATAGTGAATTTAAAAGAAATGAAAACTGGCCGGGTGCCAGTGGCTCATACCTGTAATCCTAGCTACTCAGGAGGCTGAGATCTGAGGATCGTGGTTCAAAGCCAGCCCAGGCAGAAAAGTCTGTGAGACTCTTTAATAAACCACCAGAAAACCAGAAGTGGCGCTGTGGCTCAAATGGTAGAGTGCTAGCCTTAAGCTGAAGAGCTGACGGACAAGGTCCAGGCCCAGAGTTCAGCAGACCCCACAACCAACAACAACAACAACAAAATATGTAAGGCCAAAATTGATATAACTCTACAATAAATAAGCCCACAAATTTAGTGATTGAATATACTTATTTACTAAGAGATCCATCAAATAAAAAATAAAGAGTACTTAACAAAGAGAATATCTGAATGGCTAAAGGAGCTAAATTTCATTAGTCATCAGATAAATTACAAGTGAAAACCAAAATGTAGTACCCTCTATATATCCACCAGCAAAGCAAAAAGGAAAATAGTAATAGTAGTGATTAGCAAAAATGTACAGTAAATGGAATATTATTCTTCTATTTCTAGATGTATTCCCAACACAAATGTGTACATAAGTTCACCAAAAGACATGTACAGTAACCCCTCTGTATGGTATTTTCACACACACACACAAAAGACATGTACAAAAAGGTCACTGCAGCCCCAAGTAGAAACAATCCACATATTTACCAATAGAATAAAGTACAACAATCTATTCACTCATACAATGCACTATTATAAAGCAATGAAAATAAACTAACTACAACTATACCCAATAATCTGGATAATTTTACAAATACCAAGTTAAAAGATACGGGCATAAGTTACACTAAGCCAGGTATGGTGGCACAAGCCACCAGGAAAGGCTAAAAGAAGAGAATTATAGGTCAGCCTAGTCTTTAGAGTGAAATCTTATCTCAAACAACATCAAAAAGTTCACACTGCATGCCATGAACAATGTTCAAAAATAGGTCAAACTAATTTGGGGGGGCTAGAAGCAAGAGTATGTTTTCCTTGTAGAACACCTTCACTGGAGAGTGTTCTGGGGTACTGTTAAACTGTTTCTTCATCTGGCTTTATTTGGGTCAGCTGTATCTAGCTATGCCTTTAGAATTTATACACTTTGTTTTATGTGTATTATACTTGACTAAAACTTTGTTTTAGTAGTAATCTTAAGAAATTTATTGACCAAATGCAATACATGTACTATTTGGGTCCTGATTCAAACTAACTATAAAAACTCCTTTTAAGATGACTAGGAAAATCTGAACAGTATCTGGGTATTTGATATTAAGGAATTATTTTTTTCAATGAAAAAAAGTTTTTTTTAAGCATTGTGTCAGCCAGGTGCTGGTGGCTCATACCTATAATCCTCAGGAGAATCCTCAGACTTGAGGATCCAAGCTTTGAAGCCAGCCTAGGCAGGAAAGCCCTTAAGACTCTTATCTGCAATCAACCACCAAAAAGCCTGAAGTAGAGCTGTGGCTTAAGTGGTAGAGCTCCAGCCTTGAGCAAAAAAGCTAAGGAACAGCACACGGGTCCTGAATTCAAGCCCCAGTACCAGAGTACCAGAGTGTACACACACACACACACACACACACACACACACACACACACACACACACACACACACACACACACACACACACACACACACACACACACACACACACACACACACACACACACACACACACACACACGGAACTGAAGACTGTATAATACACACACACACAAAGAAAACAACAAAAATTATGATTCTGGGTATTTCATATTATTTGGGGAGAGGATGTGAAAACTAGACAATATGTGAGTGGATGTTGGTTATATAGTTTCCTAAACTTTTTTTTTTTTTTTGGTCAGTTGTGGGGCTTGAGCTGAGGGGACAGCCACCACCACCACCTGAGCCACGGTTCCACTTCTGGCTTTTTGGTGGTTCATTGGAGATAAAGACTGTCATGGACTCTCAACCTCCTGAGCAACTAGGATTACAGGTGTGAGCCACCAGCACCCGGCTTCTAAACTTTTGAGTATCTGAAACTTTCAGAGCAAAGAGATGTGTGTATGTATACATATATAAGTTTGTATGTATACACATAAATATGAATAAACAAATGATTTCTAAGAGTCTTATAGCCAAAATTATAAAACTTCAAGGTCTTTTCTTTTTAAGTACCTGGAGAGAGAACTAAAGCAACCCTGAGTAGAAAAATAGATAATCCATGTTCCTAGATGAGGTAGTTAAGTAAAAAGACCTCGATTTTTCTTAATCTATCAATTCAGTGCATTCTAACCAAAGCCTAAAAATAATTTCTTGTGGAACTTGAAAACAAATCCTAAATTCATACGGAAGAGTAAAGACCCAAGAATAGCTGAAACAATTTTGAGAACTAGGATGGCAACCTGCCCTTCTTGTTACCAACTGCTGCAGACATATTATAAAACCAAGGTAATTAAAACAGTGTGAGAGTGGTACAAAGACACATGGTCCGAGAGCCAGGGAGAGAGAGCGAGTCGTGCATTTGTGAGGATCTGGCACAGGGAGGCGCTGGCTGAGTCGGGGGCAAAGAATGTCACAGACGGGTGACAGCAAGAACGATTACCCAACCGGAAAATAATAAAAACTCGACCTCTACTTTGTATCATATACAGGAGCCAGTTTTAAATGGAAATAATTCATAATGAAATGGCATATGTTTAAATATGTGAATGTTCAGGCTGACTGGGCTAGAATACATAATGAAGTACGGTAGTCAGATGCTTGCACCTAAACTTAGCATCACCACCGAGCACAGAAGCTACAAAGGCAGACTCCGCAGGTGTGTTGTATTGGCAACTCAAATACCACGAGCTGTGCTGCCTGCCTTCACGTCTATGGTTTTTCTAGAGTAACGAATAACTCTTGTTAAAGTTCCAAACCACAAATTTGTATAATTTCTCTTTCATTTACATTCCTCAGTTGAGTTACATTCCTGGAAATTTCACCATATTAAATTGTGCCCCAAAGAGTACCATTATGTTAATACACAAAGTGGAGTTAGGGTCTAGGAGAATTATAAATAAATATTCTGTGGGACATGCAAAGGTTGTTCAGGATGCAGGCAATTCTTCATTTGAAGACATACACACATGAACATAAATGCTGCAAAAATGAAACCCACAGTATAGTTATATTTTAAAAAGGAAAAAAATTTACATAACATATATTGTTTATGATGATAGACATATACAGCAAAAGTATAAAAATATGTGCAGGGATGATAGGATAATTTCAGGAGTACTTCTGAGAGGAGGGGAGCAGAATGGGGCCAGCAAAGAGAAAAGAAGGGATCTGAACGGAATCTGTGATATTTTCAGTTCTTTACAATAAAAAGCATCGGCTGGAATAGTAGGTCAATGGTAAGACTGCTTGTCGACCATTGTGAGGTCTTGGTCTGATCCCCAGAATGATAAACAAGACAAAATTTAAGCAGATGGCTAGTATGCTAACATTCACTAATCTGGCTTACGGGGGTATTGATATTTGTCCTACTACCCAATAATGGTCTCTTATTTTTAAGGATTTGGGATAATTATTCATTTGTAAAGAGGTATGTGATGACAGGGCACACATACGTACTGGGATCAGAGACCAGAGGTCACCATTTAGACTATGGTAGTCCTCCAGACAGGGAATGGTAAGAGTCTGAACTGCAGAAGAGAGAAAGTGTTAGAGAGGACAAAGGTTTCCAGTTTGGTTAGCTGAGCTGACAGTACTGGTCCTTCTGGAAAAAGAAAAAAATCACTTTTCTATTTCTTTTGGTCATAGCACTGAACTCAAGGCCTCAAATTTGTTAGGGAGACACTCAACCACTGAGCCATGCCCCCGACTACGCTTGTCACTTTCTGCCTAGTGGCATAGGTATTGTAGTCTGTCCATTTTAGGCTTCCTGCTATTGGATGATAGTCCCACTACTACCTCATCTAGTTCCCACCATCATCTAGCTTCCCACTGTGGAGACAGTCTCACAGAGTTGTCTGCTCATGCTGGCCTAGACCCATGATCCTCCCAAGCTCATTCCCCTGTGGAGTTGAGGGTGACAGGTGCAATCAACAGCTGCGCATTGAAAGGGGGGTGGGTCTTTGTCAGGACTGGCTTCAAAGTGTGATCCTCCCATTCAAAGCCTACCAAATAGTCAGGATTATAGGTGTGAGTCATCAGTGCCAAGTTCAAGAAAATGATTTAAGGATACTTCGGTGCGGTTTTGGGTATCACACACATAACCTGTAAAACCTACACCAATTCTTTAATACCTAGGATACAGGGCAATGGTACTGAAGCTGATTAAGAAAACATTGCTCTCAGCAGGGTGCTGGTGGCTCACACCTGTAATCCTAGCTACTCAGGAGGCTGAGATCTGAGGATCATGGTTCAAAGCCAGTCAGGTAGGAAAGTCTGTGAGACTCTTATCTCCAATAAACCACTAGAAAACCGGAAGTGGCGCTGTAGCTCAAGTGGTAGAGCGCTCGCCTTGAGCGGAAGAGCTGAGGGACAGCGCCCAGGCCCAGAGTTCAAGCCCCACAACCGACCAAAAAAAAAAAAAAAAAGAAAGAAAGAAAAAAAGAAAACATTGTTCTCAATAACCCTATAGAAGCTTAAAAACTAGAGACATTGATCTGTATAGGTGGTAGGGCTTTATGATTAAATAGACCCAAGCTCTTCTAATAATGAAGCCCTTCACTTCATAACCTAAACACACATTTTCTTACTAAGCATGACAAAGAGATGCTGGTTATAGTATAGAATGCTGCTGTAGAAGAAATGCTTAATCATTTTTACTTTTTTAGTTCACTGTGAGAAAATACTTGTGATTATGTACCCTATGGAATAGCTAAATTATTTGAACTGGGTATGATTTAAACAACACAAAAAGTGTTTTGACAGATTGAGAACCTTTGAAAACTGATGGTTTAGCCGACTTCATTTCAAGAGTAAGTCCATTTATGTGATACCATGACATTTAAAGAAGTACCCTAACTCAGGAAAGAATAAGCTGAATTTGAATGCACAATTTACTAGCTAACAACTATAGGGTTGATTTTCTCCCTCTGTGTTCAATGTCAAAAATGACTTGCATTCTTCCTGCTAAAAGTTACAGAGAAAATTGAGAAAAGCACAAACTGAGAAGATTGACACCTCAACCAAAGTTTATGGGATTAAACACACCGTTCACAAACAGGCTCACAAAGAATACTAAGATGACTTTACTTACTGCCCAGAACAAATGTAGACTCGGAGAAGGGGATACCGTGGCTTAAGTGGTGCTGGTAGTGGGTGAAACCTTAGCCATTTGCTGATCTTCACTCGAACTCAAAAGCCCTTGAAAACAAAAACAACAGGTTACAGGAGACATTTGCCCTTCTGCAGAAATCCTTCTCAATTTCCTTTCTAGATTGTTTCAATCCTTACAAAACAAAAACAAAAACAAACATCCAAAAACCGGGGTGAGGGGAGTGTCACACGTTTGTTTTTCTATGTTAAACACTTCCCTGTAATCTAAATGTGAAAATATGAGAAAACCTCTTGGTTTTATTATTAGTAAGGAACAGGGCCTGGGCCTCCTGTCTCCATCACCGAGCACAGCTCAGTACTGAGGCCCAGGGACACCTTAGCAACCAGGACCTGAGCTCCTCTCCCCGCCTGCTGCACGTTCCAAGGGGTGACAGCAGGCGCAGCCCGTCTCCCTGGGACACTCACTCGGCTACTCTTTAGAAGTTGGACATGGGTTAAAGTGTCAGACAACAGGCATTTGAATCTGGCGCAGACATTTTACTTTCTCAAGGGCCAGAAACACAACAGCCCTTCCTTCTGGGCACCCTGTTAGGTATCAGCCGCCAGGCTTTAGGTCCAGCATGTTCAGGGGTCTGGGGGGGTCCTCCCTCGTGCCTTCAACTCCCTCCTTCTTTGCAGGCCCCGCAACCCGAGGCTCCCCTTTTGCGATCTCCACCAGCGCTCGGGGACCCTCGCTTCCGCCCCTCCCCGCTCCACTCCTCCTGGCTCCCCAAGTTACCTCGGCCCCTACTCACATCTGAATCTGGCCTGCTCCAACTCACACGGGCTTCCGTGTACTTACGACAAATCACAAGTGGGCTTTTATTCAAGCTATTTCAGATTCTCCAATCAGCATATCTCTTTCAATGTCCAACTTCCTCCTTATTAGTTTATGTTTGCCGCGGCTCTAGGCTACGCCGAGTACAGTCGGTGGGTACGCCGTCCTCCATTATGCCCTCCAATTGGTCAGCGCTTGTGCGTCCTGGGATTAGACTCGATTTCCATTGGATAATGGTGCTTCGCCACTCCCCTACCTCAGTGTCAATCACCCTTTCCTCCTTAACCCAGGGGACCATTGGTCAGGGTAGCCTGAGGGCGCGTTGCTGGGTTGCTGGGCTGCGAGGAGCCGCTTCTCCTTTCCTGGCTATCACCCTGGAGATTGCGCGGGAGGGGGGGGGGGGTATCTATACCTTAGTGCCTGTTCCCAGGTTCTGTAGAGGCAGGATTTTGGAGGCTAGTCGGATCAGTCCCAGGATTGAAGAGTCCAAAGCAACAGTTGTAATAACATTGCGTTTCATTTATCCTCCCTTATTTTATTTAGCGTTATCATTTCACTTAGCATCATTATCTTAGCCTTTGTGATAAACTGAGGTAATGATCATTCTAACCAAGGAACAGACTGGGAAAGAGGCTCCAGATCGATCAAATAAACCACATTCACCAGGCAGCTAGAACTGGAGCTGTTCCCCTTTTGCAGATTGCTGTGACCAGAATTGGCCAAGATTTTGTGCCAGCGCTTCTAGGATCTTGAACAACAACAAAATCCATCAATCAGTCCAACAAAGAGCGGAGGACAAAGGCTGCATACCTCATTGCAGAGGCAGCATAGGAAAACAGACAATAGCCAATCGTTGGTGGCTCACCTATAATCCTAGCTACTCAGGAGGCTGAGATCTGAGGATCGTGGTTCGAAGCCAGCCTAGGCAGGAAAGTCCATGAGACTCTTATCTCCAATAAACTACGCAGAAAAAAACCAGAAGTGTCTCTGTGATTCAAGTTGTAGAGCACTAGCCTTGAGCAAAAGAAGCTGAGTGGCAAAGCCCAGGACCAGAGTTCAGTCAAGCTCCAGGACTAGCCAAAAGTTAATTAATTAAATTAAAAATAAAATTAAAATTAAGAAAAAGAAAAAAATCAAATAATACCACATTGAACAGGGACTTGAACTTTTGCCTTTAGACAAAATACGGATATATCATGAAGCAAAGTACTCAGTCTGAATCTCTGATTTAGAGCAATTAGGTTCTAATTCAGAGCTTTATGAATGAAATGGAAGAAGATGGTTGGATTTTATTGACTGCAGAAATCAAGTTTATTCTACCATCATGACTTCATTTGCAGTTCTATAAACGAACCAATAATTTTCTTATGTGTTTAAAAACTTGACCTTAGTTGGCCCAGTGAGGTGCTCTGTGGTTAAGAAAGCCATTGTTTTGATTAATTCATTGCATTAGAATTGAATGTCAAATGTAGCTGTGCACTAGTAGAAACGATGAAGATACATAAAAAATAAGAGGTGACTTTTGTCTTAATGAGCTTCATGTGGTTTTGTAATGTGATATTAACAACACAAGAAACACTTGAAGATATAGCAATGGACCAAACCTAATTTCCAGTTAATTGTTTCAAATGATAATACTTCCTATTTCAGAACATCCTGTAGTTGTTAGAGCACTTCTTCACTTGTATTATTCCCAGAGTATTTTGTTCCTGCTGGAGTCTGTGTGTCATCTTCATTGTAAGCAAGAATAATGCTGAGTCCCAAGCATACTGGTGGGATGGGAAAGTTGAAACCAAAGTGGGAGGGAATTCACAGAGGGGAGATCATTTCAACAAAGAGGCTGAGACAAGAATGAGTGCTGAGTATCTGGAAAACAATGTGGAGACAAATCATGGAAAAAAAGAACACTATTGCCCAACTGGTCATAGCTAATTCTGAGGTCTTAATGTTTTGGTGGAAAGTAGTCAAGATCTTTTTTGCTTTGTTTTGTTGTCAGTCATGGAGCCAGAACTCTGGGCCTGGGCACTGACCTTCAGCTCTTCAGCTCTAGGCTAGCGCTCTACCACTTGAGCCACAGCACCACTTCCGGCCTTTTCTGCTTCTGTGGTGCTGAGGAATTGAACCCAGGGCCTCATGCATGTAAGGCAAGCACTCTACCACTGAGCCACCTTCCCAGCCCAGTCAAGAGTTTTTTGAGATTAGAAAAGTTGAGTTCCTTATACTTCTAATGATCAAACTGGTTTTAATTAAAAGATAAATGAAGAATGAACATGAGAACCAGGCACCAGTGGTTCATGCTTGTCAGCTACGAGTTGAGGCTGAGATCTGAGGATCACAGTTTGAAGCCAGCCCCAGCAAGAAAGTTTGTGAGACTCTTCTCTTCAATTAACCACCAAAAAGCCAGAACTGGAGTTATGGTTCAAGTGGCACAGTGCAGCCTTGAGCAAAAATCCTAAGGGATAGTGAAGAGGTCCTGAGTTCAAGCCCTAGTCCATAAGAAGGGATTCTTCTGCACCTGGTTGGTGGCTTATATCTGTAATAGTAACAATTCAGGAGTCTAAGATAGGGAGGACTGATATTCAAAGTCAGCCTGGGTAGAAAAGTTGTTGAGACTGTAGCTCCAAAATAACCAGTACAAAGCCAGGCTACAGGCATTGCTCAAGTGGTAGAATTCCAGCCAAGCAAGCAAGCCAAGCAATCAAAGGGTCAAGTTCAAACCCTGGTACTCTCAAAAGCATAAAATTAAAGGGATTCCTTCCCTAAGCTCCTCTCTGCTCTATCCACCCAATCTCACCACCTAATTGGAAAAGTATTCGTTTTCCTGATGATAGTATTGAAATTGAGAAAATGCTGACACCCTAACATCTTTTGCCTTCTCTGAATTGAAGGCATTTACTCTACTCAAGAGATTACATTCTCCTTTTAAAAGTTGTCTACTGGCCTTGAAGCCTGACTCAAATGGTAGCATGGCTCAAAGTCCTCAGTTTAAACACCAATACCACCAAAAATAAAACAAAAAGGACTTTATGTTATACAACATTTTTCCATGTTCTCCATCTCTGCTGGGTATTTATTTTTATTCACAGAAAGTACTCAGATGCCAGGTACGTGTGTGTGTGTGTGTGTGTGTGTGTGTGTGTGTGTGTGTGTGTGTGTGTGTGTGTGTGTGTGTGTGTGTGTGTGTGTGTGTGTGTGTTTTCTGTTGCTGTGGCAGGAAAAAAAATCACAGAGAAAACAAGTTAGAGGAAAAAAAAAGATCTATTTTGGCTCAGAGTTTCTGATGATTCAGTCTATGGTCAGCTAGCTCCATTGATCTGGGTATAGGGTGAGATGATAGCCAGTATGTGTGGTGGAGAATGGTCATCTTATATCATAACAAGGAAGCAGAGAGGGAGAGAGAGAGAAAATAGTCTAGCCAGGAGTTAGGGACAAAAATCTGCCCTTCAAAAGTATTATAGTTTGGGGGCTGGGAAGTTGGCTCAGTGGTAGAGTGCTTGCCTCACATGCATGAAACCCTAGGTTTGACTCCTCAGCATCACATAAGCATGAAAAGCTGGAAGTGGCGCTGTGGCTCAAGTAGTAGAGTGCTAGCCTAGAGCTGAAGAGCTGAGGGACAGTGCCCAGGCCCAGAGTGCAGGCCCCATGACTGACAAAAAAAAAAAAAAAGTATTATGGTTTGGATATAAAGTATGCTCCAGAAGGCTTGGGCATTTGGCAGCTTGGTCCCTCAAGCAAGTAAATGTTCAGAAGAGAGGCTCTTGGGAAGTGATTTGATCTTGAGGACTCTGACTACATGAATAGATTAATCCGCATGAATTCCAAATTGGAATGACTATTGAGAGATGGTGGATTTGTGGAAGATAGTGCCTGGTTAGAGGAAATAAGCCACTCACTGTAGACATGTCCTGTCCTGGAAAGGTATACTTTGTCCCCAGCCCCTTCCTGTCCCATTCGGCTTCCAGATTCCAACATGGGTTCTGAAAACATGAACCAGAACAAATCTTCCTGCTTCCAGTTGTTTCTTTCAGATATTCATCATAGCAATGAAATGTCTGGCTAACACAAAAGGTCTCCAGTGACCTATTTCTGCCAATGAGGCCCCATTGCCTAGAGTTTTTGTCACCTTCCAACAGCCCATCAAGTTATGAACCCATTAATGGGTCAAACCCTTGATGAGATCAGTACATTTATGATCCTCAGTCTTTTTCCCCAATGGTTGGCAACCACACTTTTAACACATGGCCTTTGAGGGACACTAAAATCCAGAGCATAACATCATTGTGCTAAATTATAATTTTCTTCTCTCTTAAACAGCAACAACAATGAAAAACAATGTTTCTACCCTTATGTCCTAAAGGGTCTACAACTTTCCAGTAGTGTCACAGTCTGGGGACCAAGTATTGAACACAACATGGGCCTTTGGGAGATAACCATTAATAGTTGTCATGACAAACTATTTTCATATCCTTTCCTTTTTTCTTTCTTTCTTTCTTTCTATCTTTCTTTCTTTCTTTCTTTCTATCTTTCTTTCTTTCTTTCTTTTTTTTGTCATTGGTCATGGGGCTTGATCTCAGGGCCTGGGCACTGTCCCTGAACCTTTTTGCTCAGGGCTAGCACTCTACCACTTTGAGCCACAGTGCCACTTCCAGTTTTCTGGTGGTTAATTAGAGATAAGAATCTCATAGATTTTCCTGCCTGGGCTGGCTTCAAACTCTAATCCTCAAATTGCAGCCTCCTGAATATCTAAGATTACAGGCATGAGCCACCAACACCTGGCTTCAACTTTCCTTTCTTAAAAACAAACAAACAAAAAACCCTATTGCTCTGTAGTCTCTTTCAACAAAGGGATTCTGGGTGAATAGTTTCCAGCTTATGGTTTTGGGGAGCTGAAGACGAATTGGAAAAGCACAGCATACACAGTTTTTACTCTGGGGTCTGGGGGTGGAGCCTATGTATAAAGAAGGTAGGGGAAGTTGTGAGGTTTAGTGTACATGTGCATATGTGTGCTTTTCTGGGGAAAGTAGCCACAGCTTTTTATAAAAACTGTAAAAGAATCCACAACCCCTAGAAGATTAGGAATTATAGATGTATAGGGAGATATGTTTGGGGGAGAAAGCTGGGAAGATGTGTGGTGATGGAGACAGATTCAGGTTCCCAGGTTTATCAGGCCTCAGTTGAAATCAGGCATTCTGCCTGCCCACATCAGCCCACACAGTTTTACCCTCTCTGCCACTCAGACGATAAAAATTCATCAGCCTTACAGAATGGTTGAATTCAGATGGTGATAAAAAGTCCCAGTATAATTCTCTCCAAAGAATGCCCTGATTGATAGAAACTGCAGAGGAACTAATTTTATGAAAATAGCAAATAAGGATTGTTTCAGTGAGAGTTGGTGCTGACGCCAGGCAGGAAGATACAAACCGTCCCTTTGTGTGGCGCTGACAGCTCCAATCTTGCCGCTTATTTATTAAATGTCTTTCCGCTGTAAATTATTAAGCTTGGATTTGGGGGAGATGTGGGAGCTGACAGAATAAGACAATAGAACGGAAAGCAGACCTGGATCCCTTCCTTCAGTATTATTGCAGTATTGTGTTTTATGAAAAGCCTTTGCCCCCCTCTATGTTGGAGAAGGGGGACGATTCTCTTTGGTGAAACTCAGAAGTGGATGAGGCACTAACATGCTTTTGATTTCTTTTTCTGAGTTATTTGCTTGTTCTTTCAAATTGGAATAACTCTGAGAACTTCTTTAGAGAAAATTCAACCTGTTGCTTAATCATCAAATGAGAACTATTTTGTCTATTCTCCAAAAGCTGTTTTGCCCAGACAAAGAACTTGGTCAGCCTTAAAGTGCCAAATGAAATACTTCAGGGAATGAAGAGACTAGGTTTGTTTGGCTTATTCATTAGCTGGGTAGGTACTCTGAAGAGCTCTGAGGTTTATTTCTTAAGTTAAAGAATAGAGAAAGACCAGGTGCTAGTGGCTCACACTGGAATCCTAGCTACTCAGGAGGCTGAGATCTGAGGATCACTGTTCAAAGCCAGCGGGACCAGGAAAGTCCATGAAACTCTTATCTCCAATTAACCACCAGAAAGCTGGAAGTGAAGCTGTGGCTCAAAGTAGTATAGTGCTAGCCTTGAGCAAAAGAGCTCAGGGACAGCGCCCAGGCCCTGAGTTGAAGCCCCGTACCTCACCCCCACTTCTCTCTTTCTCCCTCCCTCCCTCCCTCCCTCCCCCCCTCTGTCATACACACACACACACACACACACACACACACACACACACACACACACACACACACACACACACGAATAGAAAAAGCTGATGGTGGTGGAGCAGGAAGCTGAACTCTGGTAGACTCAAAGTTGTTTGAAAATCTGGCATTCTGAAAGGAGTCATTGTTTCATATGAATCTTAGATTAGCGTTCAGGATCAGGAAATGTGATTGTCCTTGCAACTCACAAGTCCTACATTCGGCTCAGGTCTCACAGCTATTCCACTTTGTTTATTTTTAATGGAGAGAACCAGTCTGTAAGGAAGAAATAAAGCTGTGATGATTTCAGTTCTAGGATTTTTTTTTTTTTTTGCCCCAGAACTCTGTTTTACCAACTTTTGAGGCGCCATGCCGAGATGCCGAGAAGAGTTTCAATAGAGAATCTTATCAATCAGGTCCTCAAGCCTATAATCGCAGCTACTCAGGAGGCTGAGATATGAGGACTGCAGTTCCAAGCCAGCCCAGGCAGGAAACTTTGAGAGACTGTTGTTTGTTTTTTGTTTTTCTTTGCTACTCTTAAGGCTTGAACTCAGGGCCTGGGCACTGTCCCGAGCTTCTTTTGTTCAAGACTACCACTCTACCATTTGAGCCACAGCATCATTTCTGGCTTTGTCTGTTTTTGTGGTACTGAGGAATTGAATCCAGGGCTTCATGCATGCTAGGCAAACACTCTACCACTAAGCCACATCCCCAGCCTCTCTGTGAGACTTTGATCTCCAATAAGCTCCTCAAAAAAAGCTGAAAGTGGCACTGTGGCTCAAGTGGTACAGCACTTGCCTTGAGCAAAAGTGGCTCAAGGACAGTGCCCTTGCCCAGAGCTCACGCCCCAGGATCAGCCAAAAAAAAAAAAAAAGAGAGAGACAGAGAAGGTGGGAGAGAGAGCAAGAGAGAGGAGAGGGAGCGAGAGGAGAGCAGAGAGAATCTTTATTTTTTTGTCAGTCATGGGGCTTGAACTCTGGGCCTGAGCACTGTCCCTCAGCTCTTCAGCTCAAGGCTAGCGCTCTACCACTTGAGCCACAGCGCCACTTCCGGCTTTTTTTTCTTTTTGCTTATGTGGTGCTGAGGAATCGAACCCAGGGCCTCAGGCATGCAAGGCAAGCGCTCTACCACTGAGCCACCTTCCCAGCCCTTACTTGCCAAGTTCTGTATTCAAGCCCTAATACTGATATAAACACACACACACACACACACACACACACACACACACACACACACACACACACACACACACACACAAACTCTGCCTCTTCATAATTCCTATTCATTGGGTTTAGTTTTGCTATTTCTAGTAACACACACAAAGCTGTTTAAAATATATATATATATATATATATATATATATATATATATATATATATATATATGAAGGAACCTGTCAATCTTCCTCTTAGTTTTCAGTTTTCTGAGTTTCCACAGAACTCCCTTATTGCCTGTGTATTTTATTGTTTCTGGACTCCAGTCACAGCTCTTTGGGTGAACTGTGGTTTATTAGTGCATCTCTTAAAGTCTGGTGCTAAATTGTTGCTCATAATCCTTCCAAAAGCTCTAAAGCACGTGGAGTGCAGTGGTGCTATTACTGCTGCTGTTGAGCTGGACACAAAGCTGGACGCTTAGTTTGACGCTGGTGGCATTTCACTGTTTGCTATAAAACATCTGATTAATGGAAACAGCTAACTCTTCTACACATTAATGGCTACCAAGTCAAATCCCTAGCATACCTGATATGTGCAATTTATTTTTGAAATCTAAGTACAGGAGATTATATGTACTTGGAATTTTACCTTGTTTGTTTGATCCCAACACTCCGGCCTATTAGACTTATTTGTAAAGTCTTGGCTCTCTTTCTTATGATCTTAGCGAGGCTCCTTTTTCATTTGATAAATGCTCCTTGAATATTTCAATCTAAGTCACTAAAAAATCCTTCTAGAATAGAACTTGCTAACACTGGAGGCTTTCTTCCAGTGTAGTCTCTGTTCAGGCAGCCTCGATGACTCATCTGACAACATTATTTATAAGGCTGAAGTTATTATTTCATATGCTGTTAAAATATGAAGATTTAAGAAATGTAATTTCCTCTCACCGAAATTAATAAGTACATATTGTTGGCCTCTTATCTGCTAGGTTCTGTGTTAGGTGTTATGAATTTAAAAATGACCAAGATGATGTCAGTCTTGTTTTAAAGAGCTCACATTTGTTGGGTGCCAGTGGCTCACACCTGTAATCCTAGCTACTCAGGAGGCTGAGATCTGAGGATTACAGTTCAAAGCCAGGCCAGGCAGGAAAGTCTGTAAGACTCTTATCTCCAATAAACCACCAGAAAACCAGAAGTGGCGCTGTGACTCAAGTGGTAAAGTGCTCACCTTGAGCTGAAGAGCTGAGGGACAGTGCCCAGGCCCCACGACCGACAAAAAAAAAAAAAAAAAGAGCTCACATTTAGCAGGCATGAGTCATATATGTACATAAGCTCTGAATCTTTCTCTATACACATATATAGGATAGATGTATATTGCTAGATATAGATAGTATGTACATAGATAGTATGTATATAGAGACAGATCTATAGTTTATAGTGTTAGAATTATCCCCCAGCTCTGGTCCTCAGCTCCACCCAGACTTGAATTCCTCCCTGCCCTAGAGTTCCCCACATACAGCTGGCACTCCCTTTCTCTGCCCAGGCACACATTTACCTCACTTTTGCCCTCACTTCCTCCCATCCAGACCTACCCACACCTGGGATAGGGGCAGATACCATGTGCTCCCTATCCCAGGGTGATATGGGCACTCTAACATACCTAACAATAATCTTTCTCCTGTGCCTACCTGCCTCTCCCTGGTCCCCTGTGATGGTCATAAAGAATTCCTACATATAGAATCTTGTATCTATGCTTATAGATACATGACCAGGTATATAGGTGTCTATAGCTACAGATACATCTATAGATAGATAAATGACAGATGATTGATAGATATACAGAGTTAAAATGTGTGCCACCTCTGATTTGTATTGAAGGGATAGATAGGCAGAGATACAAAATATAATAGGTAATGTTATGTTTCATTTTATATCCTCTTAGAGTAGCATAAATGAAACATAACAAGAGAATGAGAAGATTAATTATTCACAGGATAAAGAGAAAGTAATATTTCATGAAAGAAGTGACATTTGAGTTGGGTCTTGAAAGTTATGTGGGGTTTTTTTTTGGCGGGGGGTGGTCCAGTCGTGGGGCCTGAACTCTGGTCCTGGGCACTGTCCCTCAGCTCTTCAGCTCAAGGCTAGCACTCTACCACTTGAGCCACAGCGACACTTCTGGCTTTTTTTCTTTTTGCTTATGTGGTGCTGAGGAATTGAACCCAGGGCCTCATGCATGCAAGGCAAGTGCTCTACCACTGAGCCACCTTCCCAGCCCTATGTGGGGGTTTTGTGAGGGAAGAGGACAATGGACATGGAAGAAATTCCAGTGTAAAGAAGAAATCATGGAGTGGAGGTGTGGATCAAGTGGCAGAGCTCCAGCCTTGAGTGAAAAAGCTAAGGGACAGCACCCAAGCCCTGAGTTCAAGCTCCAGTATTAGTGTATGTACAGGTGGGCATGTGCACACACACACACACACACTTGTGCACAAACAATCATGGAGGAGTAAATGTCTTTGGAATGGCTTGGAAGCCAGGTGGTGGGTGCCAGGTTCAGAGAACTAAACCCTTTACTGGGTTTAGTTGCACGAGAAGTTTTTAAGTAACATGATCAGACTTACAAACATAACTCTGTTGCACAAGCCCATGAACTCAACTTGACAAAACATTTTTCATGAACCTATGTGTTTTCAGCTTCTCCGTATTTTCTGACCCTTTGGACTTTTTGTTTTTCCTTAGCCATTTGTGTTCTTAGTCATTCTCTTGGTTTATATATTTACCCACCGCTTACTCTGACCTTTGCTATTTAATAAGATTTCTGGCTTGCAGCCTGATAGTGGATCCTAGCAATCCCCTGACCCTCAGTCATGGACTTGCCTTCACTTCAAATTTCTCTCCTGATTTCAGTTGTCTAATTCTGCCATGTTTTTTGCATTACCTGGCATGCTGTGGATCTAACTCGTCTCATCCTTCGAGCCACATTCTTCAGATCTTCCATTCTACTCCCTGACCTGAAAGCTAGACCTACTTGCTGACTTTAGAGTCAATTCTGACAATAAAATGCAACCTCTCCTTTCTAGATGTAATGGTGTATTTGAGGACTGACCAAGTTATAATTGATTGATAAATTGGAAATGCTAAGTGTTATGAGTTTAAAGATTGAATGACAAACATCTAAGAACCTTAGTTAGGCAGAAAGTCTTTTTCTAAACAAATCCCTTTTAGAAAGATATGAAAACTTAGGACACAGACATTGTGCTAATGTCTTTGGAAGAAGGGAGGAGGAAATTCTAGGGAGGAACTTCCTGTGGACTTTCTTACCATTGGCTCCCCAAGCTGCTTACACTACTGCTTACTTTCCCTGTGCCATCTAGTGGTTGTGCCACTACCAAAAAACTTACCCGCCTCAAGGAGAGAGACAGTAATTTAACGCCATTTCCAACTTAAGTACTATATCTACAGGGCGTGAAATTAGTTCCAGCAAGCAGCAAATTTGCTGCTAATAAAAATATTTAGCGATTCACTTGTCTTTAAATCAGCAACAGAATATTCTTTTACTTGCATCAGTGCTTGTTTCTCCCAATTCTAATATTTGATAATCAAGCTAGAGTTGTTTAGTAACAGCAATTTCTTCAGCTCTGCAAAAATGTCAAGTATCTTAAGCAGGAATCCTCATTTCTTTCTTCTGGTCAGAAATAGGCCTAGAATGTCCCTTAAATCACGGATAGAAATAAGTATTCATGCCAGTCTGTCTGCCAACATTAGTTCCCAAGTCGCTGCACATGGAGAATCTGGGATGTTAAGAGAAAATGTGATTTCTATCTACTGTTTAGGTACGTCTTCAATGTGTCTCTGTGCCAAACTCATTTTACTTTCTTATCTGTTTCATTTAGTAAGCGTTATCTAAATATGCAGAATACTGCAGAACACTGAAATATCTTTTTCATTAATCCCACAAATATTTATTGGGCATCTACCATGTACACTCATTGTCTAGGTCCTCTTTGGGATCAGAAGGGTTCCAAGGGTGCCAGGGGCTTGTGCCTGTTATCCTTGCTACTCAGCAGACTGAGATCTGAGAACTAAGGCTCAAAGCTGGTCTGGGCAGACAAATCCACAGGGCTATTGTCTCCAATTAACCAGCAAAAATCCAGAACTGGAGATGTGGCTCAAGTGGTAGAACACCAGCTTTGAGCAAAATAGCCAAGCAAGAATGTGAGGCCTTGAGTTCAAGCCTACTACCAGTACACACACACACACACACTCACACACACACACACACACATATTCCAAGGAACTTAGTGTGATAGCCAGATGGTGAGAGTCTAACCTTGATCTGACATCTGACATCTCTAGGTTTCTGGAACAATGGGTCACATTGATTCATATATATATATTTCTATGAGCTCATAGAAAGAACAAAGAGAGGCTGGGAAGGTGGCTCAGTGGTAGAGTGCTTGCCTTGCATGCATGAGGCCCTGGGTTCGATTCCTCAGCCCGAAGTGGTGCTGTGGCTCAAGTGGTAGAGCGCTAGCCTTAAGCTGAAGAGCTGAGGGACAGCACCCAGGCCCAGAGTTCAGGCCCACAACTGGACCCAAAAAAGAAAGAAAGAAAGAAAGAAAGAAAGAAAGAAAGAAAGAAAGAAAGAAAGAAAGAAAGAAAGAAAGAAAGGAAGGAAGAAAGAAAGAAAGAAAGGAAGGAAGAAAGAAAGAAAGAAAGAAGGAAGGAAAGAAAGAAAGAAGGAAAGAAAGAAAGAAGGAAAGAAAGAGAGAACAAAGAGTAGCAGACATTCTATTTCTCATCACTTAATTTACCTAGGGGCTTCTGTTTGAGCAAAAGCATGTATTTCACAGTCTAAAAAAGCCTAAAGAAAGAATATATAGTAGTCTCTGGGGACACTTCCCAGAAAAGCCCTGGCTGGATTGCCTTTCTTCAGCTCCTGAAGAAACTGATTTTGATCAACATGACCAGAAATCAGGGTATTAAGGCAACTTCAGATATGATCTATTATAGACTTCTTAGAAATCAGCCAACATTAAAAAGCCAGGCATGGCAGCACACATCTGTAATCTGAGCACTTGTCAGAGAAAGGCAGGAGGATTGTGAGGTCAAAGCCACCCAGGGGTACCTTGTCTAAGCAAAACAAAACAAAAACAGCCCATGTAAGAGGCTGAATGAAATCAGACTTCTTAGTTGAAGGAGAGACCCAGACAAGGCTAATGGCAGGGAATTAAGATCAAAGGACTCAAGTTAAAACACTGAATAAACTCTAATTTAATGGTAAGACATCATGGAGGGGACAGATTGAAGAAAGGGAATGACATTTGGCAAGAGAAAAACATGGAGGCTCAAGAATGGGCTCAAGCCCCCTGTGCGTAGCAGATATGGAGGATATAAGCTGTGGATCAGAGCAGATACAATTATTCTTGGCTCTTTCTTTCAGGCTCATGACTCACAGTCTCTCCTCCCTGCTTCCTGTCACTTTGTACATCTGTCTGGGCAGAGGAACTTGACTTCCCACTCCTTGTCCCTTTGTCTCAGTATGAGAAGGTGGGGTGGTGGTAGAAAGAGAAAAATCAACGCAGGCACCAGTGGCTCATGCCTGTAATCCTTGCTACTCAGGAGGCTGAGATCTGAGGATTGAAGTTTGAAGGCAGCCAGGGCAGACAATTCTGAGAGACTCTTAATTCCAATTAAGAGTTACAGCAAAAATCTGGAAGTGGAGCTGTGGCCCAAATGGTAGAGCACTAGCCTTGAATAAAAAAAAAAAAAACTAGGGGAACAAATTGTTTAAATAGGGATACAGGTGGACCCATTGCAACAATGAGATGTACAAGACGTTATGTCGAAAAACGAACTTTACAACTTTGGCGAGGGAGGTGTGTGTGTGTGGCAGGGAGGGGAGATGAGAAGGGATGGGAAGGGGAAACAAAGGAGGAGGCAACAATGCTTGATAAGAAATGTACTCATTACCTTGCCCATGTAATTGTAACCCCTCTATTCAGTATTTTCACAATAAAAAAACAAAACAAAACAAAAACTAAGGGAGCACACAAGGCTCTGAGTTCAAGCCCCATGAACACATGCATACACACACACACACACACACACACACACACACATACACACACACACACATGAAACACTGAAGGGTTGTTTTTTGTTGTTGTTGGTTTTGTTTTGTTTTTATAGGTCATGGGGCTTGAACTCAGGGCACTGTTCCTGAACTTTTCTGCTCAAGGCAAGTGCTTTACCACTTTGAGCCATAGCTCCACTTCTGGTTTTCTGGTAGTTAATTGGAGATAAGTCTCATGGAATTTCTTGCTGGGGCTGGCTTTGAACTTTGAACCTCAGATCTCATGAGTAGTTAGGATTACAAGTGTGAGCCGCCATTGCCCCAGTATGAAGGTATTAAAATAGAAACAAAAACATTCTCCAAATCCAGGCTTGCCTTTCTTACATGTCAAAATAAAATGAAGGCTTTCTGGCTGGGAAAGCAGGTGGCACGAAGGGTGTGGGCTGAATGCTAAGGACATTGAAAATGGAAAGCAGCACACAGCCACCGGGAAGCAGAAATCCCAAAAAGCCAGACAGAGGTGGAAGAAGAATTGGAGAAGTCCAGCATCTGTGGTTCATGCTTGTAATCCTATCTACTCAGGAAGCTGAGATCTGAAGTTCAAGATTGAAAGATAATCTAAGGAGGAAAGTCTCTGAGACTCTTATTTCCAATTAACCACCAAAAAGCTGGAAGTGAAGGCATGGCTCAAGTGGTAGAGTACTAACCTTGATGGAAAAAAACGAATGGACCAGTACCCAGGCCCTTAGTTCAAGCCCTAGTACCCATAACCAAAAGAAGAAGAAGAAAAAAGACTTCCATTTCTGTATCTATTCATATACTTTGCCCATTTTTTTTTTTAGCCAGCACTGAGGATTGAATTTAGGATTTTGCTCTTGCTAGGTAAGTGTTATACCACTTGAGCCACGCCTCCAACCTCCCTCCCCAATTTTCCTATTGTCTCCAGTCTTTCTTGCTAATTTGTTGGGATTTCCTGAACAATATTGATTGCAAAATGTCTTCTTTAAGCCATTACCCATCTGTTAACTCTGTCAATGGGGTACTTCACTGAACAGAAATCCTGAATTTGGATGTAAAATCCATGCATCTTCCTCCTTATGGTTTTGCTTTTAGATCTTGCTTAAAAGAAAAATCTTTTCCTGCTCCAAGGTCATAATATGCTATCGTATATTTTCTTCTATTAGTTTATAGTTTTGCTTCCCACATGCAGGAATTGACTCTCTATGGTTTATCTTCCTATTCGACGGTGAGATAGAAATATAAATGTATTCCACCATTTATGAAATTATTCATCTGTTTGTGCCCTTTGCCTTGTCAGGTGCCAGGTTTTCAGGCACCTTTCCATCTGCGTCTGGCCTCGCTGTCCGCTCTCTCGTCTGTTTTTTTTCCTGCTCCTATCATGGTACCAGTCCATATTAATAACTCAGCCTTTGTGATGTTTCTCAGGGTCTGATGTAATGCGTTCCTGGTTTTTGCTCTTGTTTTTAAACCATCTTAGTAAGAGGGGACCTTTATTCTTCCTCATACATTTTAGGATGTTCATCAAGCTTTTTTGCCTCCTTTTTCCTTGCAGACAAATCTACTGGGATTTCTATTTGAATGACTTAAATTTTACAGGCTAGGGGGAATTGGCATGTGGAGAATTCACTTAGCTCTCCCGTGAGAATGATAGAATCTTCCATGTATTTGGGCCTTGGGTTTAAACATCTTACACCATAAAATATTTTGGGTATATTTGTTAATTTCCACATGTCTTACAGTTTCATTGCTATTTGTAAGTGGTATCCTATACACAAACTTTTGAATTTCCTTTTACTTCTAGAAGGGATTTCACTTTCATTCTCTATTGGTGGGATAGGTTGATATTTCAAATGCTACTGGGTAATGTACCAAAAGAATTCAGTATTTGAGCAGCCCTTATTCTCCCTCCTCAAGGCTGGTGCCCTACCATTTGAGCCATACCTTCATTTCTGGCTTTTTGCTAGTTCGTTGAAAATAAGAGTGTCATGGACTTTTCTGCCCTGGCTGGTTTTGAACTTTGATCCTCAAATCTCAGTCTCCTGAATAGCTAGGATTATAGGTATGAGTTGCCTGGCTGAGAAGCCCCCTTATATTTTAATGTCAAATCATCCCTCTGATGTTGTTGCTGTGGTCTAGGAATGCCAAGTACCTAAAATTAATTTAAGGACTGGGGGTGTAGTTCAGTGATAGAACACTTGGCTAGCATGCATAAAGCCCAGGACTGATTCTCTTTTTGCAAAAACAAAAGGATCATTGTTTTATATTTACGCGCTCTTTTCCAGAGAGTGCTTAATTTGTGCTAACAGTTTGTGTGTGTCCTGGTCCTCTCTATTGCTTCCCCCCCCCCCCACCCCTCCACAGAGTTTGGCCTCTGGAATGTCTGGTGGTGCTAAACCTGCCTGAGCTTCCTGTAGATAAGGCCAATCTTGAGTGTACTTCTGCAGAGTAGAAAGTTGGGCCAGAGGCCAAGGCAAGAAAAATGGACAAGTGTCTTCTCAAGACACCATTAAGTAATATTGTTTCTGTGACATTTCCCAGACTAACTCAGAAGGGGAACCCGGGAGGCCAGAGAACAAAGCATGCAGAGTTGGGCATGGGCAGAGACACAGAGCGCATGCATGCTCTCCTAGAGAAGGGAAGAGAGAAAGTTCAGATGAGCTTCTGAGTTAAACAAGATTTCAAAGATCAATATAGATTCTCTGGGCTATCCCTGTCCTTCTCTGCCATGATCGTGACAAAGATGATATGATTCAAGCATGCAAACCCAGGAACAACCTCCTGAGACAGGTATAGCTGGGTGCTGGTAGCTCACACCTGTAATCATAGTTACTTAGGAAGCTGAGATCTGAGGATTATGGTTCAAAGCCAGCCAGGGCAAAAAAGTCAGATTCTTCTCTCCAATTAATCAGCAAAAAGCCAGAAACTGAGTTGTGGATCAAATGGTAGTGTGCTAGCCTTGAGCAAAGAAGAAATAGAGCAGGCGGGGGGGGGGGAGGGAGGGAGGAAGGAAGGAAGGAAGGAAGGAAGAAAGGAAGGAAGGAAGGAAGGAAGGAAGGAAGGAAGGAAGGAAGGAAGGAAGGAAGGAAGGAAGGAAGGGACAGGCATTATGGTGCTGTGTTTACACACTTAAAAGGTAATGATTCCATATCCATTACTGCATTTTATCCATCATCACATTAGATTCTGAGAAATAGAAAAGGCAGAGCTAAAATGGAATAAGTAGAATGCCTACTTAGAGCTAACCTTACCAAGTTATCCAATCATTAATGTCAGGATTAGGTCTCAGAGCATTTTCAAGTTCTAGGCCAGAAATCTCCCAATTCACGTTTCTCAAGATTAATTAATGTCCAACTTTCAACCCTACCAGACCTAAACTATTGCTATCTTAACCTCAAAAGTACAAACAAAACTATAGTTCCAACTTCCCAATGCTGATGGCTCTTTTATAGCTTAGAGTTAACGAAATGCTTGACAAACTTCTAATAAAAATCATGAACAATTTTTGTCCAGTTGGAAAAATAATGTTATTTTCCTGACCTTGAATTTGTGCCTTGGAGGAGCAATGGTCTTGACTGCTGCTCTGTTCCATATGGGACACCTTACCTCCAGAGACCTCTATATTTGAACTTATACAAAACCTACATTGTTTAAAGCACTGTTCGATTTTCACTTGCCACAAATACATCATTTAACTATCAAGTGCTGCTGTCTTTTGCCTAGTTTATTACCTTAGAAGAGAAAAGACAGTTAGGAGGTTGTGTCTGTTGTTGTGTTGTTCTTTGTTGTTTGTTTTTGTGCTGATACTGAGGATTGATTGATTGGTCTCACAGTCTGGGCACTGTCTTTTAGCCTTTTCTTTTCAAGGCCAGCATTTTACCACTTGAAGCACAACTCCATTTCTGGGTTCTCAATGGCCAATTGGAGATAGGAGTCTCACAGATATTCCTGCCTGGTCTGTCTTCTAACTATGATTCTCAAGCCTCAGCTTTCTGAGTAGCTAGGACTACAGGCATGAGCCACTGGGCTCTTGGCTGGGAATTCTTATTAGACCAACTTTCCAGCATGATGAGCCCTGTGCATGATGAACAGATCCTCGTGGACAGAATGAATCATTTCTAGATTTGGGGGGGGTCTTTAAAAAATAAAAGATCAGATGTTCCTCTTTGGGGAGGGGGCATAAAGGGAAAATAAATACTGAAGAATTCAATTTTGCTCTGTGAAGGCCTCATCTCTGACAAGCAGTTAATCTATTTGTTGATACTGTGAGAGGAGGATATCCAGCAGGGAGAAAATTAAAAAACGCTCAGCACCAGTTGCTACCCTGATGAATCTCATCCAATTATTTAACAGGACACTGCTGGGTATACTTACTTTTTTATTGTTTTAATTTTATTTTATTCTCTATTGTTTGTCATACCATTTGTAAAAAAGTTTTCCTGGATAAAGGATTCTTCTTTTCAGTCTATCATTCAGCAGCTGGAAACCATTGATTTTTTTTTTTTTTGGTTTCCCTGCTTCTGGTGTTTGTAACCAAGTTAGAATTAATGGAGGATGTTATTGATTTGTGTGTGTATTTATTTACTTTCTTCCTGGAATGTAGCATTTTAGAGGCTGGCTTCTGAAAGGAATGGTAGAGAGCCTCAGTTTGCAGTTTCAGGTGAGAGAGGATGAAGAAATTATTGTCACATGAACTGGTTTGGATAGAACTCCTCTTCCCCCTCAATCTGTGAATTTTCCTTTATGTGGCTTTCATTACCTGTGGCAAACTTCAGTCTGAAAATATAAAGTGCAGAATTCCAGGCATCAACCACACACATGCTTTAAGTTGTGCACCTTAGCAAGAAGCAGATCTCCTGTTCTCTGCCCCAGCCCAGGTCACAAGAGCCCTTTTCCAGCTCCTGCTTACTCTAGAGAACCTGCTGTGCATTTATGGGGTTGTCTTAGTTATCAGACACTTCCTTACAGTGCTGGTCAAGGAACCATTACCTTTACTTAATGATGGATCCCCAAAGCACAGGTAGTGATGGGAAGGATGCTCCAGGGCTGGCTTAAAACACAGAAGAAGCCAGACACCACCAGTAATCCTAGTTACTCAGGAGACCGAGATCTGAGGATCGTGGTTCAATGCCAGCCCAGGCAGGAAAGTCCATGAGACTCTTATCTCCAATTAATCACCAGAAAACTGGAAGCGACACTGTAGCTCAAGTGATAGAACACTCACCTTGAGCTGAAAAGCTGAGGGACAGTGCCCAGGCCCAGAGTTCAAGACCCATGACTGACAAAAACCAAACCAAACCAACCAACCGAACACAGAAGGGAGAACAGATTCACTTGGGTGTCTGTGGCTACTAGGGGGGAAAATATATACCATATAGTCCATAAGGTTCTGTACTGTTCTCCATCTCAGACAATCACTGGAGAATTGGAATTTTTCTACCTCAGATAAGGAGGGCTATTATGCTTGAGAAAAAAGTGCTTCAGTGCACGGATTTGCTGATAGATTGGTTGCTGTTGTGTGTTGTTTCTTGTTTTTGTTTTTTTACCATGAAGATCTAAGGTGACAAGGGGAGGAAATCCTTTTACCCATTTAAACCTAGCTAGGTCCTAGGATTCCCAGAAATGCAAAAGAAGAATGTTTTTCTCAGAGGGAAGTTCTTCTGGTCTTGCTTGAGTTCTGGTTCCCTCGTGAAGTAACTGGCAGAAATGAAGTTTGGGCCAAATGCTTTCCTAAAGTATAGAACTCTAAATGATGATGATGATGATGATGATGATGATGATGATAATGCTTTTTACAGCTCCATCCATAATGTAGCATATTAGTCATACCCAGGTGGGGTTTAGGGGTGCTAGCTTCAGGAAGGCTCTGCCCTCTTAGGTATTGAGCTCAGGATAGGGGTGGCCAGATAAAATATAGCTTATCCAGTCCAATGTGAACTTCAGACAACAATGAATGGTGTTTAAAAAATAATAAGATGGGTATCGTCAAGCCTGTCATCCTAGCTACTCAGAAGGTGGCGATCTGGAGAATCATAGTGTACACTCAGCCTGGCAGAAAAGTCTCCTTTTCCAAAATAGCCAGCCAAAAGCTAGACTGGAGGCATGGTTCAAGTGGTAGAGCACTAGCCAAGTGAACAAGCAAACATGAGGCCCTGAGTTCAAATGGATCACCACTACCATCATCATCATTGTATCCCTATTGCAGAGGTAAAGCTATAGACATTTCCTTTCCATCCTTCTCTGCCACACATACTGCCCGGAGTAGGATTTGTCCCCTTGTGCTGCTGATATGTGCAGGTCAGGGCCAGGGTACAAGTGGAGGCTCAGAACCCTCCCCACTCAACCACCCACCCATTCGTGTTTTCAGCCAGGTTAGAAGCCATGAGCCTTGCCCTAGACCTGCCCACATCTGCTTTGCAGGGACATTTACTCTCCCCCACCCTCCAGCCCTTTACACCCTCTCCCCTCACCCAAATGGCCACCCCTTATCCAACCTGGGCATCTAGAATGGGTTCTAGAAGCAGGAGCCTTGCTCCTGCTCCTAGACTCCTAGGAAAGATAGTCAATTTGGACTCGTTACACATCAAACAATGACCAGGTACAGGGCCTAAGGGATCTCCTCCTCCACTCCCAGCTCCCTGGCTGGACAGCATGGTCCCGAGGACTCTATTTTCATTACACTTGCTATTTTCTTTCCCTTCCTGGAGCAGGTGCTTGTGTGTGATATGAAGACCAAGACATCTTGAGGCTGGCTTATCCTTGTTGCCCAACCCAACATTTCCCTGCTATTCTCTCTCCCTACATTTATTTATTTATATATTCATTCATTCATTCATCCATTCATTTCATTCATTCAGTAAGTGCCAGTACTGGTGCTTGAACTCAGGGCCTGGACACTGTCCCTTAGTTTTTTTCTTACTCAAGGCTGGTGCTCTATTACTTGAACCACAGTTCCACTTCTGACTTTTTTGGTGCTTAATTGAAGCTAAGAGTCACACCGACTTCCCTGCCCAGGCTGGAGTTGAAACAGGAACCTCAGATCACAGCCTCCTGAGTAGCTCGGATTACAGGTGTGAGCCACCGGCACTCGGTTCTCTGGTCTCCCTCCGTCTAGTATGGTTGCCGGATTTGGAATTTCCATTTGGAACAGCCAGGTTAGTAGCCAGTGAGTATGGCAAAGCCACCAATTTTAATTTAACAAAATCTTCACAACAAGCGGTTTCAGTGTTGTGCCTTATTGAAGGAACAGATAGAATGAAGACCCAAGTGGGCAGGATGGGGAGGAGGAGGGGGGCATTGTTTTGGAGAGAAGCCAACCAGTTGTTTTCAGCCCTCCCCCTGCTTCAGGCGGAATTCAGCTGATCATTTCCCAGCCCGGTGTGTGTGTGTGTGTGTGTGTGTGTGTGTGCGTGTGTGTGTGCGCGTGCGTGTATGTGTGTGCGTGTGTGTGTGTGTGTGTGTGTGTGTGTGTATGTGTACAGACACCCGGCAGCTTCTTTGATCTCTGCCTTTCCTGGGCACAGAACTGCTGCCAAAGCAGCTAGCTCCTTTCTCCATGGTGACCAAGCCCCTCATTTCCATTTAATCTCAGCCTCCCCTGCCCGCAGCCCACCCCCTTTCCTTTAAGCAAAGCTTAGGTGTTTTCTTTCTCTCCTCTCTCTTCTTTCCTTTTCTCCTGATGGATTGATTCTCTCCCAGGTTGAAAGAATAAATGTCCACCTCTCACAGCTTCTTCTTTTCTCCTTTACCTGCTCTAGTCATTCTTTTCTGCCCATTATTCTCAAATCATTAATTCACTTGGCTCTTCTAGGACATAATACACAGTGTCTTCTTAGCGCTCCCTTGACTACGTGTCTATAGACTCAAGGCTGCAGGGTGCATTTGGACTCCAGTCTTAATTTCCCTAGAGCATCAGCTACCTCATCATCCACCGCAGTAGCCCACACCCTCAGAGTTCTAACAGGGCTGGAGGTGGGGGGATAATCCCTGGAATCTCCTATTTTCTTTCTGGAAACTTCCCACGTGCCCATCCTCTCCCTCTTGCCTACTTACAAGTGTGCATTGCAGAACTGGCCAGCAGGACAGCCAAGGAGAGCTAGTCACCACATGTTGCCAAATGGTGGGACCCAAATCACCCCAGGAATGTCAGCCTCATTGACAGGTCCTGGAAATGCTGTTCCTGGTGCTGTTTTGGCTTGCGGCCTTCCTGTGCCAATCCTGGTCATTTCACAACTGGAATATGGCCACAGCATACTTCAGTGTGTGATCACGCAGGGCCTTATGCTCTTGTTTGTTGTTTGTTTTCTCAAGGCTGGCATTTTACCGCTTGAATCATATCTCCTCTGTGGGTTTTTGCTGGTTAGTTGCAGATAAGTCTCACAGACTTTATTGCCCAGACTGGCTTGGAACCGTGATTCTCAGATCTCAGCCTCCTGAGTAGGGTTACAGGTATGAGCCACCATCTCCTGGCCATGATATACATTTTTCTTTTTTTGGGGGGGGGGGGCGCTGGTCCTGAGGCTTGAACTCAGGGACCGACACTGTCCCTGAACTTTTTGTGCTCAAGGCTAGTGCTCTATCACTTGAGCCATAGTGCCACTTCTGGCTTTTTCTTAGTGGTTTATTGGAGGTAAAGTGTCATAGACTTTCCTGCCTGAGCTGGCTTTGAACCACCATCCTCAGCTCTCAGCCTCTTGAGTAGCTAGGATTACAGGCGTGAGCTACAAGCACATGGCCATAATACACTTTCTTTCTTTAAATATATATATTATGCTATTATATATTATTTATATTATTGCTATTGTAAAGGTGATGTACAGAGTGGTTACAGCTATATGTCAGGTAATGAATACATTTCTTTTTGAACGGTGTTACCTCTTCCCATAATACACTTTCAATAGTCCAGTCCATTATAGCAGACAAGTATACTTGTCCAAGTTATCTTATTTGTTTCTCATGTCATCAGTTGATTCTGGAAAAAATTAAGCCCAGAGAAATTAAATATAGGATCCGAACATTTGGACAAAGAAGTAACTGGTTGGCAACACTGGCATAAGAACTCAGGTTATGATTTCCCTAGCTCCAGCCTCTTTTCTTCAGTGGTCTGTGGGGAAAGGAAGGTAGAAGGACAATGTTACACGAAGTGTAGCATAAAATAGAACAGACTTGCATTTTTTTCCCTTTGGCTTCATCCTGTGCAATTTACATTGTTACATAATGCTAATTTGTACTGTTCTTGTTAATGATTTTTTTAGATGTTTTGGTTATGTCTGTCCCATATGTGCGTTTGATCTTCTTTTTTTTTTTTTTTCTGATTGTGGAGCTTGAACTTGGGGCCTGGGCACTGTCGTTGAGCTCTTTTGTTCAAGGCTAGACTCTACCACTTTGAGCCACAGTATCACTTCCATTTTTCGGGTGCTTAGTTGGAGATGGGTCTCATAGATTCTCCTTCCCAGGCTGGCTTTGAACTATGATCCTCAGATCTCACCCTCCTGAATATCTAGGATTATAGTGCCCAGCTGTTGGATCCCCCCCATCCCCACCCACACACTTTCCACTGTAAGGTTCCAGGGGAAGTTAGACCATGCTTCTCTATAGGTTAGTGGTGTATATGAACTCTCTTCCTATGAGGGGCCTGTAAACAATACTGGTACCATCAACACTTGGCCCTGGTATAATCCCAATTTATTCACTCACTTGCTTTCCCCACTTCCTTTGTACCCTAGCCAGGCTTCCCAGACTCTCCTTAGCCTTTGTGAGAAATTAAAATCCCAATAATCACATCAACCCTTGTAAATTCCCTAGAAGCAGCTCCAGAGCACCACCGAGCCAGCAAACCCCAGACCCAAATCCATGTCAAATTTCATAGATATAATTTAAGCAGGGATCAAAAAAACTCACACTAACCTAGTAACTAAGGCTGCTCAAAATGCAGAGTTTATAGTCCATCTGCCTCTCTGCTTCAGGGAGTCTGTATTAAATTTATTGCAAAGTAAAACAAATAAACCCAAGCAAAGGCAGGATGGAAATCTGCATACTCGTCAGAGAATTAGCAACCCTCTCTGGTTAGGGAGGCTGCCTCTCAATTTGCATCTCTAAGGAGTTGTGACTGTGCTGGGGGCTGGGACAGTTTGGTGGGCAGAAGAGAGAGACTTGCAGTATGACCGCCCCCTTCAGGCCGACTGCAGAACTGCAACCTTTTGATCTTTTGAAGTGAACCCTGCTGGTTTTGACTGTCCAGAATCTGCAGCTGAAATAAATATTGAACAAGCATGGAATTGAAAGAGCAGGTAGCAGGAAGAGGAGAGGAAAGGGCGTTGTGGGAAAGCCTATCTTGTTTCTAACCCTAAGGCTAAGGGATAGAAAGTCAGGAACACAAGCAAATTCCCAGGGAGGTGGAGATGGAGATTCAGAATTCTTTTGGGCTGTACAATCCAGAAAACATAGCAAAGTTCTCAACTTCTCTCTGCCTCCTCTTTTCTTTCTCCCACTCCATTGTTCTCCAAACCTATAATCACAAAGCCTGCAAGACTTGGGGTGAAGTGCTGATTCTCACAAGGCACTGTTGGCTGTTGAGTATCTGCTTCCTATTGGCTGTGCATCTGGGGTAAACCAGGCCTTGGATTCTGTGCTGGGGCTGGGGTTGAGCAGGCAGGGCTGGCACTTGCATGGCCTGGAGAGAAGATACTTCTTGAAATTTTGCCGCATCCTTTGCTGAGCCATGCTCAGCTTGCTTGTCTGTGGGTAGAGATGACCTCTAGCTGTCTTTTTAGAGCTAATGTTTCTAATTCTATGAGTCTGTGGTCCAGGAGTTTAGGCATCTGTAAATGAGCTTCTGGGAAAGCTCTGAGGATTTCAACTACTCTCCTAGGATATTCCCATCATCCTTCATGCCTTACTCAATTGGTACCATCTTTAGAGTGATGGCTTCTCAGACGGGTGGAATGGTTTGTCTTCCTTGTGCTGCTACAGACTGATTTTATAAATGCAATCCTATTGTAATCATTTGCTCTGCATATTTGTTCCTCAATCCATCTTACAGAATGTAAAGTCCATGAGCTCCTGGCATGAGCAGAAGGAGGAGGGCCTCGTGAGTTTCATGGTCAGTCACTATACTTTATCTGCTTCCCTCTCTTTGCCTGCTCTTCCCAGCCTCATGCTTGAGACATAGCATATTCAGAATAAGTATTTACTTAATGATTGCAAGAATGAGCAAGGGAAAGACTGATAGAAGATGATGAAGGTTTGGCTGCAGAGTTTATCCAGAAACCCAGCTCTGATTCTCAATATCTCTTATTCTTCAGTTACCCCAGGACAGGCTTATCTAGTCTACTTCCCCAATAGCTCTTAATACCATCCGCTTCCTGTCCATTCCCTGGAGAAGTAATTTTTTGTTTGTTTGTTTATTGTTGTGCTGGTACTAGAGCTTGAATTCAGGGCCATAGACTCTTTGTCTTTTTTTTTTTTTTTTTGCTAGTCTGGGACTTGAACTCAAGGCCTGGGCACTGTCCCTGACCTTTTTTTTTTTTTTTTTGCTCAAGGCTAGCACACTACCAGTTGAGCCACACTTCTGGCCTTTTCTGTTTATGTGGTAATGAGGAATTGAACGCTTCATGCATGTGAGGTGAGTACTCTACCATTAAGCCACCTTCCCAGCCCCGTTGTTTGGCATTTTTTCTACTACTTGAACCACACCTCCACTTCTAAGAGGCAGCATTTCTAATTGTTTAAGAGGATAGACTCCAGGATAGGGGCTTGGCTTAAGGGGTACAGTGCTTGACTAGCAAACAGGAAGCCAAGTTCAAGCCCTAGTACTGTCCCAAATCAAAAAAATCAATGCCTTTCCCAAACACACAGCAAAACATAAAACCAAATAGAAATAATAAGAGCCTAGATTGATCTCAGCTCTCATCCTGACTCCAGTACTTAAACCTGGCAGAGGACCCTAACTAAGCCCCAATTTCTGTATTCCTCTCTCTCCCCTTCCCTTCTCTCTCCTTTCTTCCTCTCTCTCTCTCTCTCTCCCTCTCTCCTTCCTCTTCTTTCTTTTTTGCTACTACCAAATTTGAACTTGGGCCTTGCTCTTGTTAAGCTGGTATTCTACCACCCAAACCACACCTCCAGCCCATTTTTTTGGTTGGTTATTTTGGAGATGAAATCTATGGATTTTTCTGCCCAGGCTGGCTTTGAACTGCAATCCTTTGGATCTCAGTTTCCTGAGTAGGATTACAAGCATGATCCACTGTTTCTGGCTCTTCTTTGTGCTCTCCCTCCCTCCTTCCTTTTCTTCCACAACTGACTATAGCTAGTAAGTGGCTAGAAGTATGAATAACCCCCCAGCTAGACTTCCCCCAAGTTTTCATACTAGATTTGTTGTTAGCTGAGCAACTCTGAGCAAGTGACTTAATCTCCCTGCGCTTCAGTTTCCTCATCCATAAACTGGAGTTAATAGAATCTGCTGCACGGTGTTATTGTGAGGATTAAAAGAGTGAATGCACATAAAACCCCTAAAACAACACCTGGTACTTGGTTAGTGTTAATAATGCAATAAACACTAGCAATTACTAACAAAGAGCAAAAGAATTTCCCAGAATGGAAGGTAATACAGGAAGAGATTGTGCCAGAAGATGCTCTGGAAGGCAGAGAGGACATCTGTGGATAAACAAGAAAGGAGTGTCTATAAGAAATCTGGCTGGCAATGCAAGAAAGAGCAACTGACTGGGTCTCTCTTGAACCCAAGTTCACATTTGATCAGCAAAATCAAAAGCATCAACGAGGTGAGTTCAAAACACTAGAAGGTCTAGTGGCTTGATGGCCTTTGAGATCTTCAGGGGCAGGTGTGCCTGCAACTCCCCTCCCCCCCCCCCCCCACTCTACTTTCCTTCTTCAGCCTCCTGCTGGCCTCTCTTCCTCAGATCCTCCACTCTCTGGAGAGGAAATGTGCTCAGTCCCTCCCACAGGACATGCTGCTTCTCCTTCTGGGCTCCACCAAACAGGTGTTCCACCCAGAGCATTCTTCCTATGGTCACCAGAGTCCCTTCAGATGGCAGGTGCTCTGGGAAAGCTCTCCCCTGTAGGGTTGGCAATGCCTCTAATCTCTGCCCCGGAGTGCTGTGTGCTCCTCCGGTCCCCTGTGCATCAGTCAGTGTGCACTGCTCTCGGCAGGTCCCTTAACCACAGCTGGATTCTCTCCCTGTTTTGGAGGCTATACGTGCAAGGTTAAGGCACGAGGCAAATTTCTAGTCAAGGCCTTTCTTCCGGGCTTGTGAATGGCTGCTTTCTTGCGGTCTTTCAAGTGGCCTCCTCTTAGCACATGGGTGGAGAGAGAGAGAGGGAGGAAAAGAGTGAGGGAGGAAGAGAGAGAGAGATTGTGTGTCTGTGTGTGTCACAGAAAGGAAGAGGGAGGGAAAGGAGGAGCAAAGCTGGGGGAGAGAGAGAAGAAGGAAGGGGGAAGGGAGAGGGAGGGAGGGGGAGCACTGAAGACCCTTTTCAGTCTTGGGGGAACACCACTCTATGACCCCCTTTAACTTTACCCCCTTAAAGGTACAGTCTTCAAATGCAATCACACCAAAGGTTGAAGGTTTCAGTCTATGAATGAGGGAATGCAATTCAGCTGGTAGCACTCCATTAGACAAGTAGCGCCATGAAAGTAGAGCTCTATCCATGGTTTATTTATGTGTTCATACCCACTTGCTTTCACCCTCATCCCAATGCCTTCTGATTCTTTCATTTTTATAGCACTTGCTCATAGTAGAGGCTCAGTAAACATTTTGGTAAGGAATGAATGAGTCAATTCCCTCCTTCCCTTCCTCCCTCTCTCCCTCCATTCCTTTCTCCCTCTCTCCCTTCATCCCTTCCTTCCTCCCTCCTTTTTCTCCTTCCCTCTCCCTTTCTTCCTTTCCTTCTCTCCTGCCTTCACTTTCTTTTCCTTCTTTTTTTTTTTTGTGCTGGTGTTGGGGCTTGAACTCAGAGTCTTAAGCTTGCTTATGGTTCTCAGGTCAAGGCTGGTGCTCTACCACTTGAATTGCACCTTCAGTTCTGGCTTTTTCTCCCCCAGCTAATTGGAGTCTGAAGGATTTGTCATCCTGAGATGGCTTCCAACCATGATCCTTAGGTCTCAGCCTCCTGAGTAGCTAGGATAATAGGCATGGGCCACTGATGCCTGGTTTGGATGATTCTATTTCTTGTGATGATAATAAGGGTTTTAGAAGTATAGGAATTCAGATATGATCTTGGTTCGCTTCTTCACTTTACAGCAAGAGGAGACTGAAGCAGGAGGGTCCTTACTGATTTGTAGCAGAATGAAAGTTGGGAGTCAGAGTATTTAAGTCTAGATCTCTTTTAGCTTGGGACAAGAGTTGTCAGAGACCAACCAGGCCTAGAGTTTGCTTGCAAAGAAAACCATCTTCAATCTCATTGGCAAGCAAGAGTCCTCCTTGGCTTTGTCTTTTTGGCCACACTGAAAAGTTTCCTGCTCTCTTAGAATCTGGGTGAAGCACTGAAAATCCTTCTGGGCCTTCCCCCTCTGAGTTGGGCTGCAGCACAGGTTCCAATTCTAAGCTGATGACCCACTGAGGTATAAGGGACTTTCCATTCCTGCTTCTCCACTAATGAGTTTGGTTAATGTTTGGTCCTTTGCTTATGCAAATCCTCCTCTTTCCGAATTAGAATGAGTCCAATTATAAAGTGAAATTTCACAATTAAACCACTTAGTGAAGGACATTAAACTACCAGAAGGAATTGATTTGTAAAAATTTCAGCGATAATTACCAAATGTTTCTGAAATGAGACTAAGTCCTGGGCTTTTCTTTAAACAAACACAGGTACTTGCACATTTTCACACATACCACGCACACACACACACACACACACACACACACACACACATACACATTTCACACACCTGGTTTCCATCCTTTCACTGTAGGACTTGTTCTCGTTCCTTCTCTGGGTCTCAATTTTCCCCAAATAGAGGAAATTCCACCAGCCATCAGATCATGTCTGCAAAGTTCTTGGAAACCTTCCAAAAGCAATGGCCACTGGGCCAAGGAAGCTGGGCTAAAGCAGGAACACTGAAGAAGGTGTAATGGTTTTAATAAAGTCTCTTTGCCACCTTGGTGATTGATTGATATATTTTGGCATTTGCTTCCCTGCTGTAATCGATTGCAGTTATAGACCGGAGGAGCAGGAAAGGGTGGGGTTGTGGGATGGGCCAGTATCGATTGGTCTTTACAGGAATGAGCCTTGCTTGCGGCTGGCAATGCTATGCCCACTAGAAGCAGGACCTTGCTGTCTCTGAGAGAGTTACCTTTCCTTATCCCATCCCCCGTCTCACCGAGCAAGAGGGCTCCCACTCAGAAGCATGGAGATGGTGGGAACAGTTCGGCACAGAAGGGTCCTAGAGGGACCCCCTCAGCCCCCCTCTCCCCTACCTCCGGCCAGTTTACCTCTTGCTCATTACACCCAAAGTTAGAGAGTAGAAACCAGCTTCCAGCACGATATGGAGACAGGGTAGATTAAAAGATTTTTTTTAAAGCCAATCCTGGGGATTGAACTCTGGGCCTGGGTGCTGTCCCTGGGCTCTTTTGCTCAAGACTACCACTCTACCACTTTAACCACAGCACCACTTCCACTTTTTCTGTGATTAATTGGAGATAAGAGTCTCATAGACTTTGCTGTCATGGCTGGGCTAGCTTCAAACCACAGATCCTCAGAACTCAGCCTCCTGAGTAGCTAGGGTTACCAGCACTTGGCTGAGAAAAAGATCTTTAAGGGTAAGAAGGGGGTGATGGTATGCTATGGGTCCCAGGGTACATGTCTATCCAGTATTGAACCTATGTTACTTAGACTGCTCAAGCAATGTAATGGAGAGTTGGTGCTTCTAGCATAGATTCCCTAGCATAAATTCTGAAGCCAGAATTCCTGGGTTCAAATCCCAGTCCTGGGCCTGCATGCGTGACTTTGGGCAGGTTAATTAACCAGCTGTGTACCTTGATTCTTCCCTCTGTAAAAACTATAGAGGCATCAACAATAACTGTTTCCTAGGGTTGCTATGAGATATGTAAAGCATTTGAAACACCCCTGGCATGTAAGAAACACTCTGCTGGTATTGCTATTATCTGATGGTGGTGGACACCTGGGCTGGCATCCATGATTTATGGGTAAAAACTTAAAGGTAACAAGTTTCTCTAATCAAACAGGGTTATCTCAGCATTTGCCTTCAGGTGATGAAAACCCAGGGCACAGGACTCAGCACATGCTAAATAATTCTCTTAGTATACTGGCCTATCCGCCACAGGATTTCTCCACTCTTTGTAGCTTTTTTTTCCCCTGAAAGCTTGCAATAATACAGAGCAGATCCAGACATGGGGAAAATGGGGGATAAATGGGAACACTAGCTTCAGTGCTCAAAAGGTGCAGCAAACAAGATAGTATCCATTCATTAAATGTATATCCAGAGTTCTACTAAGTGCAAGGTGGTTTCAGGGCATGTGATGGTTTTCATCAGGTGTAATCTCCTTCTATGATCTCACTTCAGGTAGCTTTTGTGTCAATGAGGATTTCTTGTGTCTAGAATACCATGCTCAAAACAGAAATGGTGAGAACTTGTTTGTTCTCTTTGTACATTTTTAGTTTGGTGGTTCCTTTTTGAAGATAGAGTCTAGTCATGTAGCCCAGTCTGACCTTGAATTCCAGGCCCTCCTGCTTTAGCCTTCAGAGTGTTGGGATTATAGGCATGCACTAACATACCTGGCTTTAAAAGAGTCTTTTTTTTTTTTTTGTGCCAGTCCTGGGGCTTGAACTCAGGGTCTGGACTCTGTCCCTGGACTTTTTTGCTCAAAGCTGTGCTCTACCATGCAAGCCACATTTCTATGTCTAGCTTTTTGGTGGTTGATTAGAGATAAGAGTCTCATGTACTTCCCTGTCAGGGCTAGCTTTGAACCACCATCCTCAGCTCTCAGCCTCTTGAGTAACTAGACTTACAGGTGTGAGCAACCAGTGCCTGGCCTAAGTTGTTCATTTTTTAAATGAAGTTTTTATCTAGAAATTCATTTAGCACATGATGTAATTGGGGAGTTTATTTTTTTCCCAAGTCATAGACCTGTATACTAAAACTAACAGAAGCCAGCAGATTGGAAAAACCCCAGACTAAAGGGTCTCCAAGCAGATTCCTGAGAGGCTGGAGCTGAAAGGGTCTTAGTGATCATTCTGTTCATCCTCTTGATTTCAAAAGTTTATTACCTTAATTATAATACAAATTCATGGGTTGCAGTGTGATAATTTAATACATGTATACAGTGTGTAATGAGCAAATTAGAGTAATAAATGTTTCCATTTCCTTAAACATTTTTTTGATTAACACATAATAATTGTACATATTTATGAGGTACAGTGTGATATTTCGATGTATGTATACAATATGTACTGATGGAATCAGGGTAATTAACATTTGCATCTCCTTAGTGTTACTTTGTGTTTGAAACCTTCAAGTTCCTCTCTTCTAGTTATTCATAAAGGACTAAGAGCTTAGCCTGCAGCAGGTGCCTCACACCTGCAATCCTAGCTACTGGGGAGGCTGAGATCTGAGGAACACAGTTCGAAGCCAGCTTAAGCAGACAAACTCGTGGGACTCTTCTCTCTAATTAACGAGCAAAAAGCCAGAAGTAAAGATGTGATTCTTTGATATGTGGTTGGTAACTTACTTAGAAGTATCAAATTTTAGATTAAAAAACATTTTCTTCCAGAAGGCAGCTCTTTTTTAAAACAGCTGATGTTGCTTTTCAAAAATAATAATAAGGACTGGGAATGTGGCATAGTGGTAGAGTACTTGCCTAGCATGCATGAAGCCCTAGGTTTGATTCCTCAGCCCCACATAAACAGAAAATGCCAGAAGTGGCGCTGTGGCTCAAGTGGTAGACTGCTAGCCTTGAGCAAAAAGGTCAGGGATAGTGCCCAGGCCCCTGAGTTCAAGAATAATAATGTTTTTATTCTTGTCTCTTTAACCTGTGTTTATTTCTTTAGAAAGTTTTGGATTTTTTTAAACGCTTTTATTCTAAAATGTCATACTAATAATGGTGCTGAGACTGATATATATTTATTCAGTCTCTGTGCTAGCCTAATTTGAAAACTGTTTTCTTGTTTTTTCCTATTATCTTTTTCTTTTTGCTTCACTTTTTTTTTTTTTTTTTGTCGGTCGTGGAGCCTGAACTCTGGGCCTGGATGCTGTCCCTCAGCTCTTCAGCTCAAGGCTAGGACTCTACCACTTGAGCCACAGCGCCACTTCCAGCTCTTTCTGCTTCTGTGGTGCTGAGGAATTGAACCCAGGGCCTCATGCATGCAAGGCAAGCGCTCTACCACTGAGCCACCTTCCCAGCCCTTTTTGCCTCACTTTTTAGAAGATTTTCTAAACTTTATCTTCTAAATCATGCACTGGAGTTTTGCAAAGAAATTTACTTACATTACTAATTTCAGTGTGTGTGTGTGTGTGTGTGTGTGTGTGTGTGTGTGTGTGTGTGTGTGTGTGTGTGTGTGATGTTGGGGTGAGCTTGGGACCTCATGTTTACCAGGCCATTCCTCTATCATTTGATCCATGCCCCCAGCCCTTTTGGCTTTAGTTGTTTGGGGGGTATGTTTTTGCTCTGATCAGCTTGGACTTCAGTCCCCCTATTTATAGTTACGGAGTAGCTAGGATGACAGACACCCAGCCATTCATTGGATTGAAAGTCTCACTAATTGATTGCCTGGGGCTAGGCTCAAACTGTGATTTTCCTCCTCTCTTCCTCTCAAACTGGGAGGAAGTAGCTGGGATTATAGGCCTGAACTACCGCATTCAGCCTTGTGAATTTAAAATTTGGAAATTTATTTTAATTTTTGGAACTGTGGATTGAACCTAACCTTGCATATGCTAAGCACAGGCTCTGTCACTGAGCTACACCTGCAGCTCTCAGAGGTCTGTGTTTGTTTGTGCTAGTTTAGGGGCTTGAACTCAGGGCCTGGGTGCTGTCCTTGAGCTTTTTTGCTTAAGAGTAGACCTCTACCACTTGACCCACAGCTCTACTTCTGGCTCTTTGGTGGTTAATTGAAGCTAAGAGTCACATGAACTTTCCTGCCCTGGTTGGCTTTGAACCTCAGTCCTCAGATCTTAGCTTCCTGAGTAGCTAGGATGACAGGCGTGAGCCACTGGTGCCCAACTCCAGAGGCTTTTTAAATTAAAATGTTCCCTTTTCATTATACTCTCTTCTTGTTTTACCCATATGATCTTCTTTCTCTTTTGATGAAAAAGTTTTTTGAAGGGTTATTGCGTTTTTGAGCTTACCTTTTGCTTCTTGCAAAAACTATTGCCCCAGGTTTTGCTTTCATCTGTTTATTTCATTTCTCTTTATGATATGTATAGCTTAAAAAAATCTGGTGATCTTGGCTGTTTGTTCATATGTAAGAAGTAGGCACTAAAGGTCGGCTCTGAAAGCTTGGTAGGGAATTGGGCAGGGTTTGTTGACTTGTGAGCTTCATGTAGGGGGACCAGGTAATTTCAGCCTTTTCTTTTCTTCTTTTTTTTTCATATTTGTTTCATTTATTAACCTAATTTATTTAGTTAGTTTCTTAATTTATTTTTATACATTATTTATTTTCTATATCCCTGATTCTTTTCTTTTTTTTATGTTTTTAATTGTAAAAATAGTGTACAGAGCCGGGTGCCAGTGGCTCACCCCTGTAATCCTAGCTACTCAGGAGGCTGAGATCTGAGGATTGCGGTTCAAAGCCAGCCTGGGCAGGAAAGTCCATGTGACTCTTATCTCCAATAAACCTCTAGAAAACCAGAAGTGGCGCTGTGGCTCAAGTGGCAGAGAGCTTGCCTTGAGCTGAAGAGTGCAGGGACAGAGTTCAAGCCCCACGACCTACCAAAAAACAAAAAACAAACAAAAAAAATAGTGTACAGAGGGATTACAGTTACATGAGTAAGGTAATGTGAGTCCATTTCCTATCGAGCTTTGTTACCTCCTCCTTTGTTTATCCCCCACCATCACTTCCCTCCCCACCTCTCCACCTCCTCCCCAACCCCCAGTTGTAAAGTTCGTTTCCAATATAGTGTCTGGTACATCTCAGTGTTACAATGGATAAACCTGTATCCTTATTTCAGCATTTGGTTATTTCCCTTCCCCTCTCCACATTAGAAAAATGTATATACAAGATGCAGAGCACTGACATCTTTTCTTTTGTGTTGGTTATGGGGCTTGAACTCGGGGCCTGGGCATTATCCCTTAGCTTTTTCACTCAAGGTTGGTACTCTACCACTTGAACCACAGCTCCACTTCCAGCTTTCTGCTGGTTAATTGGAGATAGGAGTCTCCCAGACTTTCCTGTCTAGGCTGTCCTTGAACTGAAATCCTCAGATCTCAGCCTGCTGAGTAGCTACGATTGCAGGTATGAGCCAGTGGTGCCAGTGCACGTGGCATGACTTCAGGCCGCCATGCTTATCTGGCACATGCCACTGTCATTTGGACACACTCCATGCATTCCTTAGTCTTGTGCAAAGCCTTCCCTGTTCCTTCTGTCCTAGCACAAATCCAACAGGTCCTTCAGCCCTTCCTTCCCATTCAGGGAAGCTTCTGAGTGAGCTCCAGCTATGGCTGCTAAAGAAAAACACCTAGGCCTGGGATTAGTGCTGGAGCTTGGGAAAGTGACTCAGTCACCCTGAGCATCAGGCTTCTCCTATGTAAGTTGAGGATAATCAAATATAACAGGTACTATTATAGTGGAGATGAAATGACTGTAAATTGCTGATGGCTGCCTATAATTGGCATACAAATATGAATTTTCCTTTCCTTTTCTCCTTTTAATGAGCTCCCAGTCTTCCAAGGGAAGAAAAGCAAGCAGAGCAGTCAATGCAGGGGTTGGTCATGAGTTCCAAGGGTGATGAAGGAACTCAGGGGAAGGGGTAGTGAATCATATGCCATGGATCAAGGGGTCTGCGCCCTGCTTCTTCTACCAGACCAGGGCCAGAGCAAGGCCTCAAGATTCCACACTTTCATTCTGAGCTCCTAGCACCAGGCCCGATGTCTGGCATACAGTAGCTGCTCAGTAAATGTCTGCATAAATGAAAAAGAAATGGCGGAGTTGTCTGGGCTCTACTTGATCAGTACTGTCCTCTTTTTTTATTTTTATTTTTTAAACTCACTTCAACCCTTGCTGTTCCAATGTCAAAAACAGGGACAGTTATTCATCAGCCATCTGGGAGAAAGGAGAAAGAATCTTTCCTCCTCACTAAGGGCAAATGTTTCCCAACATCCTCACAGATTAGGACATGAGTGTCCTCCTGCCTCCCCCTCCCCTCCCTCCACTTCTGGCACTGTGGTAGTGGGGCCCCAGAGAGGAGGCTCATCAGCTGTCTCTGTTGTAAGTGGGACCAGCTTCTCTCAGCACTTAGACAGTCTGCCTTCCACCAGTTTATCTTCCCTATTCAAATGAGTCCCTCTCCCAAGAGCCAATCATCTTCTCCCTCCCCTGCTCCAACTGGAAATGGAGCAACTTGGCTCATTGTTTTATGGTCCCTTGCCTTCCATTCCTCTTGTCAAGTCACTGCCGGGGAGAGAGCCCAGCCCAGGCTCTGATTTATACAGCTCTCCCAGGGCCCTGTTGGATTCAGAGTCTGGAACAATAAGCCAGGACTATCCATCAGCCCTCTGCTCAGGTCTCCTTGGATTCACTGGGCAGGAAGGAGTGGGTGGCAGAGAAGATGGCCTCAGGAGTTTTGCTTGTGTCACATTGATGGAGCACACAGGGCAGGGGCGGGAGGGGAAGGGAGGCTTTTTATCTCACCCCAAGCCTACCCTGTGACATGGGGACACAGTGAGCCTCGGACAGGCTTGGAGTTAGAACAGGAAAGGAAGGAGAGCTCAGAGGCTGAGCCTGACTCCAGGGGCTCCCTTAGTTCTACTCAGACTGGCATCCTGTTCCAACCATTTGGACTGTGGTGCCTAGCACCTGGAAGATGTGCAGTAAGACAGATGTTTGTTAACTGCCTAAAGACTAAGCCTCCTTTCTCCTTATTCTTAGCCCCCTCTCCCGCAGGACTTTGTGGTCCACGCCATTCAGAGAGATGGTTACACACTTAGTCACCCTGCATCAGTGACAGTGTGACTATACATCAGTGTGATCGTATGACTGTGACTGTGTGTATTTGTGACGGTATGACTGCCTGATTCTCTGTCTGTGTGACCCTGTGTCCATGTGACCATGTGTCTGTCTGATGGGGTGTTCTTGTGACTCTGTGGAAGCAGGTTATATGTCTATCTGATTCTGTGATTGTGTTGTGTGTGACTGTGTATCTGTAAGATGGAGGCACTACAAGATTGTGTCAGTGTGACTGGGTCTATGTAAGGATGTGTTTGTGTGTGTGTATCCATGTGTCAGTGTGACTGTGGGTCTGTGTGAGGATGTGTGTGTGTGTGTGTGTGTGGTCTGTGTGATGGCTTCTGTGTGTTTGTATATCAGTGTACTGTGACTATGTGTCTGTGTGTCTTCCCTGCCCAAGTGTAATGAGTGTGTGCTGTGTGTGTGTGCTTGTGTCCATGGGAGTCCACAAAAGTAAGAACTTCCGAAGGCATGATTCTCCTGTTCTGAAGAAAGCAGGGCATAGCTTCTGTGAACATCTAAGCTCTGGGCTAGAGGAGAAACCAGCCTATCAGGAGGCAGGGGAGCTGGTGTGCTAGCTCCTCCCTCCCTCCCTCCCTCCCTCCCTCCCTCCCTCCCTCCCTCTCTCCCTTCCTTCCTTCCTTCCTTCTTTCCTTCTTTCCTTCTTCCATCCCATCTTTCCTTCTTCCTCTCTCTCCCTTCCTTCCTTCCTTCCTTCCTTCCTTCCTTCCTTCCTTCCTTCCTTCTTTCCTTCTTTCCTTCTTCCATCCCATCTTTCCTTCTTCCTTCCCTCCCTCTCTCCTTTTCCTTCCCTCCCTCCCTCCCTCTCTCTCCCTCTCTCTCTCCCTCTCTTTCTTTCTTTCTTTCTTTCTTTCTTTCTTTCTTTCTTTCTTTCTTTCTTTCTTTCTTTCTTTCTTTCTTTCTTTCTTTCTTTCTCCTTTCCTTTCTTCCTTTCTTATTTTTCTTTTCTTTTTCTTTCTGTGCTTGTATTGTGCCTTGAACTCAGGGCCTAGGCACCGTCCCTTAGCCTTTTCACTCAAGGCTGGCACTCTACAACTTGAGCTACAGATCCACTTCTGGAGCTCTGTGTGTGTGTGTGTGTGTGTGTGTGTGTGTGTGTGTGTGTGTGTTTAACCGGAAATAAGAGAGTCTTGTGGACTTTCCTGCCCAGGCTGGCTTTGAACCATGATTCTCAGAGCACAGCCTACTGAGTAGCTAGGATTACAGGCACAAGGCCCAGCTACCTTAGTGCTTTCTGACCCCTGCTCCTTCCAAAGGAGGCTGCTATGTGGTTTTTTCCAGTAGATTACTGGAATTTTCTATTCTTTCCAGGACTCTGTGCCCTTTGGACTTGGGGATCTGATGTATGAAACAGACTGTGGGACCCCATTCTTACCTGACTACCTGGGCAGAGAGAGACTGCAGGGCAACTTTTGTGCACAGACCCTCCTTGGGGAGAGAGTTTTAGTTGTCAGGAAATTAGAGGCTTTGTTCAAAGCCAAGAAAAGAGAAGAAAAGCCCTAGTCTGGGAGCTGAAGGAAAGAGAATTCCAGGGCTGCAGTGCGGTTGTGGCTCTGTTGTGTCTTTTTGTTTTAGTGCTGCTAAAACAATCACGTGTAATGACCTGAACATGCAGCCGCCTCTCTGCTGCCAGCCGCCTCCAGCGCTGAGGAGTTGGCTGACCTAAGGAGAAGCCAAGGGTGGCTAATGAGTCATTAGGAGTCTTTATCAAATTAGGATTATAATCCATCTCAACATGCAGAGGAAAATGTTTCAAATTATCTCCTTTCTTAATTGCAACTCAAAGATTTGGCAGGAATGATCCTGAGTGATAAAAATTGACGAAGTATGCTGATGTATTTAAGCTTCCATAGCAGTCAGAGCTGGAGACTTTCTCATGTGTGTGTCTGCGTGTGCTTACACTGGCACAATCATACATGGAGCCTGCTATGAATGCAGGACACTGCCCAGACGGACAGATAGACAGATGGGTACACAGACTCAGAGTGATATCTGTGCCCAGGAGGTTAGGACACCAGCTCATATTAGTCAATTCAAATAGGCTGAGATTGTTGCCAAATGCTGACACTTGGGAAGAGAAGGTAAGACAGAAGAGAGATGCTAGTCAGGTGCTGGTGGCTCACATCTGTAATCCTAGCTACTCAGGAGGCTGAAATCTGAGGATTGCATTTCGTAGTCAGCAGGGCAGGAAAGTCCATGAGACTCTTATCTGGAAAACTGGAAGTGGTGCTGTGGCTTCAAAGTGGTAGAGCACTAGCCTTGAGCAAAAGTGGTCAAGGACAGAGCCCAGGCCCTGAGTTCAAGCCCCAGGACTGACAAAGAGAGACAGAGAGGGTGCGTGGGGGGCTTAGTCTTTGCCCTTATAAAGCTCAAGTGCTTCTTGGGCAGCTTGTGCATACGTATTTGAAATTTTTAAAAGCAACCTACAATTTGCTATAGAAGAATGTGAGCATGCACGCTCAGAAGGACACAGGATAGGTCTTGAATTCAACATCATTTGTAGAGAGGATGAATTATTATTATTATTATTATTATTATTATTATTATTATTATTATTATTATTACTAGTTTGTTTAAACCAAATGCATCAGCAAAGTTGGTTGGCTGAATAATAGAATTCTTTAGCAACTGGGGGGGGCTATTCTTAAAATTTCTTTGGTATAAATATGGGCCTCCTTCCCTCCCTCCGTTGCTCCCTCCCTCTTTCCCTCTCTTCCTCCCTCCCTCCCTTCTGTCCTTCCTTGCTTCCTTTTTCTCTTTATTAATAATAAAGTCTCTACAGTGTGTGTGTGTGTTAGTACTAGGGCTTAATTTAGGGACTTGTGCTCTTGCTTGGCTTTTTTTGCTCAAAGCTGATGCTTTAAAACTTGAGCCACATCTCCACTTTTCTTTATTTCTTTATCTTTTCTTTTCCTTCCTTCATTTTTTCCCTCCTTCCTTCCTTCCTTGCTCTTCCTCCTCTCCCCCCATTCCTCCTCCTCCTCCTCCTCCTTCTCTTCTTCTTCTTCTTTATCTTCTTCCTTTTTTCTATCTCTGTCTGTCTGTCTGTCTGTTCTTGTGCCAATATTGGGGCTTGAACTCAGGACCTTGCATTCTTTTTTTATTTTTTAATTTATTTTTATTTTTTTTATTGTGAAACTACTGTACAGAGGGGTTACAATTACATGAGCAAGATAATGAGTACATTCCTTTTTTTGAGGGGGGGTGTTTGGTCGTGGGGCCTGAACTCTGGGCCTGGGCGCTGTCCCTCAGCTCTTCAGCTCAAGGCTAGCTCTCTACCACTTGAGCCACAGTGCCACTTCCCGCTTTTTTTCTTTTTGCTTATGTGGTGCTGAGGAATTGAACCTAGGGCCTTATGCATACAAGACAAGCGCTCTATCACTGAGCCACCTTCCCAGCCCCATGAGTACATTTCTATATCAAGCATTGTAGCTTCCTCCTTTGTTTCCCCTTCCCATCCCATCCTCCCCCCTCCCCCCCCCACCAAAGTTGTAAAGTTCGTTTTCGACATAACGACTTGTACGTCTCATTGTTGCAATGGGGACCTTGCATTCTTGCTTGGGCTCATTGTTCATGGCTGGTGCTAGACCACTTGATCCATGTCTCCAGTTCTAAAGATGAATTTTGATCTGGTGTGGATGTTTCCATTGTCTCAGTGAATAGTGATGAAACAGAAAAAGATTCAGTGAATCTCAGGAACACCATGCAGCCAAGTTTGACATGAAGTGTCTCAAAGTCTCCTGGTTGAAGTTGGGAGTCTGAGTTGCTTCTCACTTTTGTGTTAAGCCAGGAGAGACTTGCCATTCACCCCTTTCTTGCCTTTCCGACTGGACTTTAGTTTCTTTGCTGTAAGCTGTGAGTAGCATCTGAAGTCAGACGTTGGCCTTCGCATATGTCTCTTGGCCTCTGCAAACCTGAAAGATCTCTCTGTGATTTCATGGATCTGTG